>NC_047114.1:951237-1139462 GCF_902500255.1 Thalassophryne amazonica | reverse complement strand
ATGCGCGCAGGGAGGCACAAAATTCCTCTCACACGGGATTTTTGCCACGGTAGCTGCTGTCTGATCCTTCACATGAAAAGCTTGTGCATACCGAGTAAAGTGATCCGTCACAACCAAGATGTTAGCATAACCTTGAGAATCAGGTTTGAGGGACAGGAAATCAATACAGACAAGATCTAATGGGTCTTGACTGGTAATCTGGTTCAAAGGAGCTGCTCGTTGAGGAAGGGCCTTACAAGTAACACATCGACCAGTATTCCTCACATATTGCTCCACATCTGCTCCCATCTTAGGCCAAAAAAAAAAATCTGTCTCAAAGGAGTTGTGTGGCTTTCTCCACCCCAAATGTCCAGACTCGTCATGCAAAGATTTCAAAACCATAGGGACATATTCCTGGGGGGAGTACTAACTGACACATTTCAGCTTCAGCAGATCTCGGATCTTCAGACTTTCCTATACAACAGATTATCTTTGATCACCAATTTACCTGCCTCCCTATTCAACAACATAGCATTACTATTATCCCCTGGCAAAAATGCTGGTCTCCCACCAAGAGACTGTTTGATGGGGGCTATGGCCGGATCCTTATCCTGAGCCTGCCTGAACTCAGTTGGGCTGAGTTGGATCAAACAACCTGAATCAAGGTGGACCGGGTAGGCAAGACACTCTGGGACCCCCTGAGATGACCCCCCAAGCATTCCGCCATACGAATAGTATCCTGGGCTCCCCCGTCAGATGAATCTGCTTGCATAATGCTATAACACTTTCTGTTGGCACACTCTGCCATTCCCCCTCATCACAGCTAAGAGGATTCCGAGATAATGCATCAACATCAGTATTATTAGCCCCCGGTCTATATTGCAAAGTGAAGTTATAGGTGGCAAGAGCTGAAAGCCAATGATGCCCAGTTGCATTCAGCTTAGCAGTAGTCAGGACAATACGTAAGGGGGTTCTAACTCAGTTCTAACAGTAAACTGAGTTCCATACAGATAGTCATGAAATTGATCCACTACTGCCCATTTCAGAGCCAAAAACTCCAACTGATGCACAGAATAGTTCCATTCTGACATGGTAACTTCCGGCTATCAAAAGCTATTGGCCTGATACCTTCAGGAAGTCCTTGATTAAGAACATCTGCCAACCCACAAGGACTAGTATCAATGTGAAGGTTGTACAGCTTTGCTGGATCAACAAATGCCAATACAGGTGCATCAGTGAGACAGTGAATAATAGTCTGGAAATCTTCCGTACATGATTGATCCCACCAATCTCCAAAAGGCTCACGGACTTTATAATAACTCTTCGCCACCAAGGGACCAGTCCTCTTCTTCTGCTGAGTAGGCAGATATCCCTTGCACAGAGTGGTTAAGGGTTGAACCAGAATAGAATAGTTCTTTATGAACAAATGATGATACCCACAGAATCCTAGAAAATACTTCAAGAAGGGGGCATCAGTGGGCTGCGTCCACTGAGTCACCACTTCCACCTTAGCTGGGTCTGTGGCTAAACCCTGTGCTGATGCAATATGTCCAACATAAGTCACTTTGGAATGGCAAAACACAAAGAGATGCACACCTTTCCTTCCTTCATAACCCTAATTTTCCACTGGGCTACACTCAAAAAATTCCAGCTGCTGTCGGGAGGGACAGACGGTCGGACAGCCATGTATGGACCAGGTACAATCCCACGGTGACAGTTTCGTGCACGATTGTGGGGACGGGCGCGAACACAGTACGACCATGTGAGAGGTGTGATACCACATTGCGCTCACACAGCAGCGGAAGCAATTAAATGTTGTACAAATGTACAAAAATCTATAAAAATGTGTCAGGACCAAATAATGAGAGCACAGAGCATTATAAGAACAATGAATGTACTGTTTAAATGTAAGACAATCATGTTTCTGGTTTAAATGATGCTTGATGACTTGACAGTCTGTGTTGGAAATAACGAAACAAATGGATTTTGTTTTGTGTGTTAAAATTTGTAATTCCTGTTATAAAGAGTAGACAATAAAAGAATTACCATCCTTCTGTTCCTTTATGTTCATGAACCCTGGCCATGGACATAAAGAAGGAATTGCTGAACTGACATGAATGAATTGATGCACTTATATCATGAACACATCAGCCTGCTCCGCGCATCCAGCTGTCTCTGGCTAATCGGCGCGCCGAAGGACACTGCGTCATGTGGACAATAACTCACAAGGTGGATGTGACATTTGCCTCGCCAGCTGGCCGTTCACATGATCAGAATGATATTTTCATCTGGCTGATGCTGTCTGCAGTGTGCACTGAGGCTCAGCTGACTGCGTTCTAAAGGTGATATGTGTTTTTTACCATGTCAGGAGAGCCTGCCCAAACATGTGCATAGTGGTGACGTGTTGAGAGGTGATGTTTTTCATGGCAGGATATGTGTTCTCCAGCTGTGAGTAGCGATGACACAGTGGTCAGCAGCGACATGATGACCGGCAACATGCCCACCTGTCCAGCGCAGCAAAGCGCTGACATGAATGGGCTCACAGCTCCAGGATGTGGGGCAAATGAGCTGCCCACATTGGTCTGTCAGTGAGACTGTCAGTTAGGCTGTCACATGACGGATGGACCATGTGGACATTGCCATCGCGTCTCACGTGACATGCCTGTCCGGTCAAATGGAACGCTGGTGCTGTGACACGCAGCTGAAGTAGCTGGGTTTTTATTTTTATCTCCATTGTGGTGGTGTAGACACGCTGCTGGCTAGTGCTGCCGGCACACTCACACACCATTTGTGTTGCTCGGAGGTGGACACGACACACTGCACTCTACTTTCATGTTGGTTGCATGAATTGCCCTGCATTTTGTACATGCCCTGCGAGTGGTGTTGATGTTGTTCATGGGTGGCACCTGGACTCCGGCTGAGAATGGGTTGAATGGATACTCGACCAGCATTTGCCGTGATTCAGCCTCTGATGTGAAGGCTGCCTCGATCGCGCCATTTGGCCAGTGTTTGACATAGCCAGTGTTTGACTTGATGATTTTGTGCAGCCTCTCCGCAGTGGCACGATTTGTCCAATCTGCATGCGACATGCCGTGCGAATGTTGCGAGCACAATCAGGTGGACGTGCGACCTCTTCTTGCTTGCCGTTCGAATGGGTTTCTGCCATGAGCGACACGTGAATGTATAGTGCATGTGCTGTGGCTGAATGTTATGGCGACTTCTGTATGAGGTGTTCGAGCTGCCTCCAAATTTTCACAAGTGGCATTTGAATCCTCTGTGCGTCATTCGGCCTCAATCGTGTTATGTGTCAAGGGATCATTAACACAGCAGGCTTTCGTCAAACATGTTTGCTGTTTTGTTTGTGTTTAAAAACAGATGAATCGGCTGAATGAAGCACTTTCTCTCCTTGACTTCCTGTTTGTGTCCAGGTGAATGGCGTCTGTACTGTGTGCGGGGCGAGGTGCCAGTGGAGGGCCACCTGCTAGAAGTGGCATGTCACTGCAGCAGCCTGCGTTCCAGAGCCTCCATGATCTTGCTCAACATCAACAAGGCCGTCATGTTCCTGTGGCACGGCTGCAAGAGCCAGCTGCACACGCGCAGTGTGGCTAGCACAGCCGCGCACAAGATCAAAGAACAGTGAGTTTCCATGACAACGGAAATGCGTTTTCACAGTCAACAGCCGTGTGTGTGTGTGTGTGTGTGTGTGTGTGTGTGTGTGTGTGTGTGTGTGTGTGCAGACAACATAACTCACAGATTTGATCCAATTTGGACCAAATGTGGTGGAATGATTGAGGTTGAACTGTAAAGGTCAAGGTCACATTTTTTGGTATACTGGCTGTTTTTAGAATATGTTCCAAGATAACCCTTTTGTTGCTATGACACACTAATATGAACCCATGTATCATGTGACTTTTAACCATTTTTGCTCTAAATCACTGTGTCCTTGACAAACCTTCAGTCATTAAAACTGCTTTTGAATCCAAGCTTATGTTGTTCAACATCAGTGAGTTTTGATCTGTTTTGGACCAAACTTGGTGTATTGATTTTGGATCAGCCAAAGACAAAATGATGTGGTGTTTGGAGAAATAGTGAAAAGTCAAGGTCACTTAAGGTCAACATTTTGGCCTTGAGTGACCTTGAATGGTCAACCTCATGAGGAATGGCTAGGAATCAGTCAAAGATACACATACATACGAATGTTTACTGTTCAGCACTGTTGTGAAGTCAAGTATCACATTTTTATTGTGCACATGAACTTTGGTGACCTTGAAATGTCAAACTCAAGGTCATAACTGTGTAACCCAAACAGTATGGAGCCAAAATACAGTGGTCCCTCGCTATAATGCGGTTCACCTTTCGCGGCCTCGCAGTTTCGCAGCCTCGCAGTTTCGCGGATTTTTTTAGTGCAATTTTACATGCGTCTTCTTCTTTCTTTTTTTAAACAGCGCATTGTGTTCTGCATCCTTATCAGGCGGGCCGGTCGTGGCACCAGTCGGCGGCATCACCGCAATTGCTCTCACTGCCTCCGATGCACTTGCCGAGTCTGCGGGCTCGGTAAGCGCGACTTCTTGCAGAAAAATCCGCAGTGCTGCATGGTCTCGGTAACCGCAGCCACAGAGTTCCGTGGCCACTGAGAGAGGTTTGTATCTTTTTAATGACTTGGATTCTTTGCGGGTCCCGCATCCGTCCTGCAACGGTAACACCGGAGGCAGTGAGCGAAGGGGGAGCACGCGCATTGTGCTCTGCGTGTGCCTGTTTATAATCTTCTCGCCCAGAAAAAAAACGAGCGCCAACAACTACCCATAACTGTGTTCTTCACTCGGAAAAAGACACCTGCACCGAGGTGTCATTCAGTGGAAAAAGACGCGACAGCGGTGCGGCACCAGGATGAAGAGGTGCGATCAGGGGAACTGTGAAATACTGGTCAGTCACTATTAATAATTTCTTATGTATCCAACCTCGTAGGTTGATCGCTAAAATTCAGTTCGTTAGTTCTAAAAGCCATCATAATTATTTATAGGAAAACATTCTATTTTTATTTCTCAAACAAATGTTTGGGCCTGAAAACAGGTTTTGCTCTTTGGTTTCATTCTATAATACTGGACTTATTTTTCTACTAAGGTTTGAACTTTGAGTGTTTACACAGGAGAGAAAAGTGAGAAAATGTTAATGCCTGTTGGAGAAAAGTGTATAAAGTGTGTAGTGAGGGGTTTTACAGCCTTAAAACATCTATAATAATTGTAAAAACTAACGCTGACTACTTCACGGATTTCGCCTGTTGCGGGTTATTTTTAGAACGTAACTGTTAGCGATTGATGCGTTCAACTGGAGCTGGCCCCTTTATCTACTGTGGACTCTGGTTAGAAAGTGACACGGAAGCAGGGTTTCAGATGTCTCCTGGTCTTTAATATTGCTTGGCACAGGAAAGCACTACTGCAGCCAGTATGTGGTTATTCTGTAGCCACTATGGTCTATTTGCTCATTTACTCATGCGGCCATCCTCTTCAACAGTCAGAAAAGAACTAAATCTAAAATGGCAGCAGAGTGCAAATAAAGACCTCAAAGGCACTTTTTGGGTGCCTAAAACAAAGCCTGACCAAAATATATCACAGAACAGTCCTGTCAGCTGGTAAATGGTTCCATCTAGTGGTGAAAGTGGGGAATTTGGAACAGCTGCCCCCATAATAACAGTGGTATTATGTAATACAGAAGAATTCCCTATGCCGTTCCCGGAGTTCCCGGTCCTTCATCATCGGGAATGGATGGTAGTTGGACGAGTCGTGCCACAGGGCGTAAGTACGTCTGGTCCTTAACTTTGACTTCAGCCGATCAAACACAGCCATCTGCACTAAAGTGCAGCTTTACCACCCTCCCAACAGGCCAGTGAGCACGCTGCAGCTGTGGGTCTACAATCATAACAACAGTGTCCAGTGCCAGATTGCCTGTTAGTTGGTACCACTTCTCCCTGACTTGAAGGGTGGGAAGGTATCCTTGGATGAACTGTGACCAGAAGTGATCCACCATCTGCTAGCTGTGTCGCCACCTCCTCTTCGTGATACCATCGGGGGTGTATGACACCTGTGGGAGCGAAGCGTCTCGCCGCCCCATTAACAGCATGCTAGATGTGACTGGGTCAAGGTCTGCGACATCCGATGACACATAACCCAATGGCTTGGCATTAAGGATCCCCTCCACCTCGATCAGAACGGTGATTAAAACATCCTCAGGCAACGCCTGACCACCAACTACCACCTGCAGAGCTCTCTTGACCAAGTGGATCTCTCGTTCCCAGATACCACCGAAGTGTGGTGCTCCTGGTGGGTTGAATTTGAATGATATCTGGTGTGCGGCTAGCTCATACCGTAACTGTGGTTCCATTGCCATGAAGGTCTCCTGTAGCTCCTTCTCTGCACCCTTGAAATTCGTCCCTTGGTCTGAATAGATCTCTGCCGACATTCCTCTGCGTGCAATAAATTGCTTCATAGCGAGAAGGAAGGCATCAGAATCTAAGCTGTTCAACAGCTCCAGGTGAACACACCTTGTGGTGAGACACTTGAAGATCAAGCCCCAGCGTTTCTCATTGCGCCCTCCAATTTTCACATAAGGGCCAAAGCAGTCAACCCCCGTGGAGTAGAAGGGAGGCTTGAATAGCCACAGATGGGCCGGTGGGAGATCGGCCATAATAGGGACTGATGGCTGCCCTCTCCACTTCCGACAGCCCACACAGGTCCTCTGATGCCGTTTGGTCGCCTGTCGCCCGCGCAACACCGAATACTGGTGTCTAAGTTCTGCAAATACCCGGTCTGGCCCTGGGTGTAGCAGGCTAGCATCGACATCCTTGATGAGCAGCTGGGTTGCTGCATGGTGAGGTGCCAAGACGATAGGGTGGATATCAACTGAGCAAGGATTAACCATGCGTCGAAAGCGGCCTCCCACTCACATGAGACCAGTTGTGGAATCCCGCTCAGGAGAAAGAGTGGTGAGCCGGCCAATAGCGGTTTGCCGACAGTGGTTTGCCAGCTCTGAGAGCTTTAACTTCCTCAGGAAAGCTAGCTTCTTGACAGGCTCTCAAGAGATGGAGCTCCGCCTCTCTTAGATGTGATGTGGGTACAACAGGATTCAAAGCCACTGCCCTGTCTAAAGTCTGTTGGGTGGCATTCACCAGATCTGCCCAGGTATTAAACTGGGTGGCATCTGGGATGGTGGTTAATGACAATATCTGGGTAAGTCCGCAGAATGAACTCTTCCTGAGCTCCCCAGTATCCTGAAGGCCAGTGTTCAGGTGATTGTTGGAGAAACATAGGCCCCTCAATCCAACGATTTGCGGGAGTGAGCTCAGCTAGTGATTTGCCTCTGGTGACATCATCAGCTGGGTTGCTCGGGGAGTCGACATATCTCCACTCCTGATCTCAGGTGAGCTCCTGAATCTCAGAGACCCTAGTCCCCACAAAGACTTTGAATCTGCAACACTCAGATTTCAACCAATGCAGAACGGTTGTCAAGTCAGTCCAGAGAAAGGTTTTGGTGATCTTTACAGTGAGCTCTCTGAGAAGTAGGGCAGAGAGCTGGGCTCCAGTCAATGCTGCACAAAGCTCTAAACGTGGCATTGACAGCTGCCATTTAGGTGCCACCCTTGACCGGGCCATCACGAAGGCAACATGGATGTTATCACCGCTCTCACTTGTCAGATATGCCACTGACCCATACGCATACTCTGAGGCATCACAAAAGACATGAAGATGGTAGGCTTTGACTCCAGTAGCCAGTTTAGAAGACATGTAGGTTCATGGCAGAGATATCCTTGACAGCGCCGGCAACTCTTGTTCCCAGTGGTTCCAAGCCTCCAGGAGTTCTGGGGGAAGGTTTGAGTCATCCCAGCTTCTTCCCTTTGCCCACAATCTCTGCACAAGCACTTTGGCCCGTGTAAGGAAGGGGAGAATGACCCCCAATGGGTCGTACTGGCTTTAGAGAACACGGTATATGTACCGCATGGTGGGGAGTTGCTTCTGTATGGGTCGACACCTGTAGCTCAATCGGTCAGTATGGGAATGCCAAATGAGCCCTAAGGCTGGCTCTTGAGGGTCAGTGTGTTTCTCCATGATCCACAGCTCTATGTTCTCAGCCTTAGCAGCAGTTGGTAAGAAGGATACAGCCAACGGATCATTACTCGCCCACTGTCGTATCTCGAACCCTCCCTCAGCGAGAACCTGTCGCAGTTTGTTCACCAGGTGCCTGGCATATTCAGCCGTTGGGACACTCTGGAGACAGTTATCTACATAGAAGGACTACTACAGACATTGAAGTATGTCTTCATTACTGTCCTTGTGATCCTTTACATGCTTCTGTAATGAAAAGGTTGCACAGCATGGGCTGCTGGTAGTGCCAAATGGCAAGACTTGCCACTGGTACACATCAGGCTTCTCACCTCGTTGCAGGTTCTGCCAGATGAATCTTAACAGTGGCTGGTCTTCTGGTAAAAGCCGCACCTGGTGAAACATCGCTTTGATGTCTCCGCTTACTGCGACAGGATGCTCTCTGAATCTCAATAGGACTCCAAGAAGAGATGGTCTGAGGGTAGGTCCGGCAAGCAGCTGATCATTGAGGGCAAGACCCTGGTATGAAAATGAGCAATTGAACATGAGGCGGTGCTTGCCGTTGTGCTCCACGAGGTGGTGAGAAATGAACCATGACTCGCATGAATGATCCACTTCTTCAGGGTGCAGTTTGGTCACACATCCACTGTTGATGAGTTTCTGTATTTCTGTTTCATAAATATGAGCTTTGACTGGATCCTTTAATAGCCGACATTCGGTACTTAGTAAGGTAGCCATCACCGCATCCATCGGTGCCTTGAGAGATGGTGCATCTTTCTTCCGAGGCAGTAGAGTGGCATATCTAAGGATGCCATCCACTTTTATTCGAGTGGTGCGTGATTCTAGAATATCAACAGCCTCTTGGTCCTGTTGGGAGCGTACTGCCAGTTTCTCACTCTGGTATGGCAGGACATCAACCTGCCACAGGCGTTCTACTTGGCGATACAGATCATCATGCATTGGCTGGACAGTAGTAAAGTAAATGGTCTGAGTCTGGACCCTATGTGGTGTGAGACCATCTGGACCTTGCAGAGCCCAACCGAGCTCTGTATGGATTGCAGCAGGGCCACCGCTGGGCCCGAGATGGACAGGCTTCTTAGCTGTGATAAGGCACGTGTTATCTGCACCGATAAGGATTAGTGGATGTACCTTATCGAAAGGCTGAATAGGGATCCTTTTTAGATGCTGGTAACACTTCTGTAAGGCTGCCATTGGATATGATTGGTCGGTTAGAGCTAGACGATTACCGGTAAAGGCTCCCTGAACAGGATGTCTCTGATCAGGCTGTGCAGCAGGTGACATGGAAATTCACAGTGGAACCAATGAGGTGTGCGAGATCGTTGCGCACAGTTCTCAAGGCCATACGCTCCGCTTCACCTGTGAGACCGAGGTAATGGACTGCTGCTGGTAGGATGATTGTGCGTTCTGCTCCATCATCTAGGATGGCATGGGTGTGCAGGGATTTATCTCGGTGACTCACAATAACTGGCACACCCTTTAAATAGACCTTTCCATCCTGCTTGGTGGGTGTAAGTGCGGCCGCAATGGGAGTGGTTAGGTAGACACCTGAGCTTGGCATAGTGATGCCATGCAGGACCCTGAGGTGTATTGCCTGACACTCACTGCAGGCCTTCTTCAGGGTGCATGCCTCTGGCCCATGACTGGTGCGACCACAACGCCGACAATGTTTACCATCAGTGATCCATTTCTCCACTTGTTCAGTCGTGCAGATGGTGATTTTAGGGCATTGTGACAGGTAGTGTTCCACACTTTTGCAGAAGAGGCAGATAGGTTTGGCTTTTGCTGGCTTTGTATCTGGCTGAGCTGCTTCTTGGAGAACAGTGTTTGCCTTCGGTTTGTCTGAGCCATGATCGATAGCTACAGGCTTATCCCTCTGTCTCACAGGCAAGAGTTTATCTTTCTTTGGGCCTTCTGTCTTTCCTGACTGGTGGCGTTGTACCATCTTGGCTGACAGTTGTTGGGCTTCTGCCTTGCTCTTAAGCCAGTCTGCCAAATCTTGTAGATTATAGGGATTCAAACTGTTGGTGTTAAACCGACCCCGAGCCTGTAAGTGCTCCACAAATGAGTCTCTTGAGTACTTGGGAAGTTTACTCAATAGACGATCGACATGACCCGTGGACATCAGCTCTATCCCGTTAGGGCCTTCAAGAGAGGTCAACATTCCAACTAATAAATCAACATGAAGAGCGAAACTTTGGAATGCCTTGATATCACCTGCCTTCACATCTGGAGCATTCAGGATGGCTGCAATCTCACTCTGGGCTAGTTGATGGGGTTGCTCATAATGTTGCTGCAATGTTTGCATTGCTGCTGTGTAAGGTTGAGGGTAATGTTGGCATGACTGTGCGATCAGGCGTGCATCCTCCAGGACGAGTTGCTCCATAAGTACTCTATATTTATAGTGCTCTGAGAACCCAGGATGGGGATCCAGGAGATGATCCAAAGTCATTTTCAGATCTGTGAACTCCCTGTCACTGTCATGTTCCAATTTGGGAAGTTTCGGTACAGGCACTGGTTGAATCGGAGACTGGGTCGGTAGTGATAGTGTCGGGGTCATACATGGTAGGGGCTGGACAGTTGGCTGGACTGGAGGAGCTGATTGATATGCTGGCAGATTTGTTGGCAATGGTTGGTATGAGTACTGTATGGACAGTGGGACAGATGGAGGCTGATAACTCAGTGGGACCTGTGCACTAGAATGGTAGGGAGCTGACTGAGCAGCCGCATTAGTTGGCAGCTGATACTGCGATGGTAAACATGGAAGGGAGGTCTGGTGAATTGATGGCACTGGCATGCCACTGGGAGGTAGGTATGCTAGATATGGAGTAACTGATGGAGGCCAATAGTTCAAGTGTGTAGGTGCCACTGAAGCATATTGATAGGCTGATGGAGGGAGAGTGACTCCTACGGGGGCCTGGTATATGGGTGCTACAGTGGCTGTAGTTGCAGGCTGACCAACTAAGGTAGATAAGTATGGCACTTGAGTACTGGGTATGATTGGCTGGTAGGCAGAAGGGCCCTGAAGACATGGTTGCGCAGGCTGGGGCATCAGTTGGGATTGTGTTGTTCCCGGAAGAACAGCAGGTCCACCCAATGTCGTCACCAAAGGTACGGCTGGTGTCGATGGGAAGCTATGTGGCAGAACCACTGATTGGTTTGGAGGTGGTACTGACCTGTCCTGTCCGTGTGTCGACATGGTCAGCTGAACAGGTGCACTGCCTCCCATATTGTAGATCTGTGGTGCTGGAGTCTGCTGGATGCTTTGTGGGAGCTCATGGTAACTAGTCGGGTGGAATGAAGCATTACTACTCTCCTCGTCAGATTCCACCACACTGCTGCGCTGGCTTCCCTCAGATAAAGAGGCAGGAAAACCATGGAAGCTAAGGCTCTCAATCAACTGACCAGAGAGAACGGACATACCATACACCAATCCCTGTGAAGCTGGTCTGACCTGATGCCTGAGCATTGCCCTCGGCTGGTCACCACTTGCGGCAAAGTTGTCCCCTCTACTTGGTAACTGCAGCTCTGGAGTGCTGGCACTGAAGATTTGGGTGACCAACAAGGATTGAGGAAGGCTCACCTCATAATCTTGGAGAGGCACCGGGGCATGTCTTCTCCTTATTGGTCTTGACGTGGTGCCTGAGGCTACTGTTGCTCCCTACTTGGCCATTTGGCCACCGTAGGTATAGGATATCCGGCTCGAAGGACCAATATTAGTGATTGATGCGTTCAACTGGAGCTGGCCCCTTTATCTACTGTGGACTCTGGTTAGAGAGTGACATGGAAGCAGGGTTTCAGATGTCTCCTGGTCTTTAATATTGCTTGGCACAGGAAAGCACTACTGCAGCCAGTATGTGGTTATTCTGTAGCCATTATGGTCTATTTGCTCATTTACTCATGTGGCCATTCTCTTCAACAGTCATAAAAGAACTAAATCTAAAATGGCAGCAGAGTGCAAATAAAGACCTCAAAGGCACTTTTTGGGTGCCTAAAACAAAGCCTGACCAAAACATATCACAGAACATGGTTCTGTCTAGTGGTGAAAGTGGGGAATTCGGAACAGTAACTCCCACGATAAACGAGGGACCACTGTATATGAAACCCGGTGATTTCAGTTTTTGGACAGAACTGATCAAATGTCAATCACTAACCGGTCGGGCGCTGGAGTTTCAGCTGGAGTTTTAGTTAATGACTATTAACTGCACTGGTTTGTATTGTTGTGGTTCAGCTGACATGAAACACGCTGGTTAATTTCAGGTGTCCTCTGGAGGCGGGGCTACATAGCAGCAGCAGGGTGACCATCCATGAGTGTGATGAGGGGGTGGAACCTCCGGGCTTTTGGGAGGCAATGGGGAGAAAGGACAGGAAGGCATACGACTGCATGCTGCAAGGTACGAGAACGCACCCCAGAACTGTGTGTCAGGATTTTAGAGATATTAATACAAACAGTTGAACTCAGTCTAATATGATCTGAGATTGTTGTTGTTGTTGTCCATTTGGCTGCTCCTGTTTTGTTCGGGGTCGTCATAGTGGATACAGCCAGATCCGCATTGGTATTTGGCACAGGATTTACGCCGGATGCCCTTTCTAACGCGACTCCAGCATCACCTGGAGAAACACACACACAGCAGCTGGTGTTCCGAAGAGGTCTCCCATGCAAGTACTAACTAGATCCTGCAGTGCTTCACTTCTGATATCTGACAGGATCAGACTGACACAGAGCAGACCGGCCGCTATGATCTGACAGGTCTCTATGAGTGAATTTGGCACGCTGAACTGGCACTGCTTGTTCTGGCAAGAGTTCCACTCTAATGTCCAGACTGTTCCAGGATGTGTTTGACACAGTGTTTTTGAACCAGGAAAATAAAAACAGTGTCGCTCTGCTGGTGGAAGGTTCTGTACTCATACACACATCACCCATCACCCACTTTACTCATCTGGCTTACCGCTGTTTGTCCTCACCACCTCATCACCACCTCATCACTACCTCATCACCACCTCATCACTCCCTCATCACCACCTCGCCACCACCTCATCACTCCCTCATCACCACCTCGCCACCACCTCATCACTACCTCGCCACCACCTCGTCATCATCTCGTCACCACCTCATCACTGCCTCGCCACCACCTCATCACTACCTCATCACCATCTCGTCACCACCTTGTCACCATCTCGTCACCACCTCGTCACCATCTCGTCACCACCTCGTCACCATCTCGTCACCACCTCATCACTACCTCACCGCCACCTCATCACTACCTCGCCACCACCTCGTCACCACCTCATCACTACCTCATCACCACCTCATCACTACCTTACCACCACCTCATCACCACCTCGTCACTATCTCGTCACCACCTCGTCACTATCTCGTCACCACCTCGTCACTATCTCGTCACCACCTCATCACTACTTCATCACTACCTCACCACCACCTCATCACCATCTCGTCATCACCTCATCATCATCTCATCACCGCCTCGTCACCACCTCGTCACCATATCATCACCACCTCATCGCCACCTCATCACTACCTCATCACCACCTCATCACTACCTCATCACCACCTCATCACTACCTCACAACCACCTCATCACTACCTCACCACCACCTCGTCACCACCTCACCACCACCTCGTCACCACCTCGTCACCACCTCATCACTACCTCATCACTACCTTGCCACCATCTCGTCACCACCTCGTCAATATCTCACCACCACCTCATCACTGCCTCATCACTACCATGTCACCACCTCATCACCATCTTGTCACCACCTCATCACCATCTTGTCACCACCTCATCACCACCTCCTCACTACCTCATTACTACCTTACCACACCTCATCACCATCTCGTCACCACCTCATCACCATCTCGTCACCACCTCATCACCATCTCGTCACCACCTCATCACCATCTCGTCACCACCTCATCACTACCTCATCACCACCTCGTCACCACCTCATCACCATCTTGTCACCACCTCATCACCACAGCTGATGGTTTACTGAAGAGCTTCTCCCCTCAACTTCAGCATCTGATCATCAGTGAATTCACCTGAGATGATCAATACCGAGGAAAACCTGCACTGTCTTATTGCCCACCCCGACCCAGAGACATAAGCATCCCTGCTGCGATCCATGACTGTCTCTACAAATTCAACACTTTCAGCACATACAAAATACACATCTGATGACTGAGTGCAGGAAGTCACAGAAAGCCTGGACCTTAGTCTTGATCCAGGACCATCTCAAACCCAGACACTCTGATTCTTCATCAGTTTGATTCCACAAAGATCATAGAACTGTCCACAAAGTCAAGGTCAGGAGACCTTTCCTCACCAACAAAATCACCTTAGTCATGGTTTCCACAACCCAACCCAGCACCCAGTCCAGCCCCCAGTCCATGTAAGTACTAAATAGTGTAGGAGCCAGAACACAGTCCTGAGGAACACCAGTCTTCACGAGGAACACCTTAGAGTCTCTGTGTCTGATCCACACAGCACTCACAGTATCTGTGTAGAGGCTGACTGATGTCAAGCAGCATATTGGAGACCCCACTAATTCTCAGGATGTCCCAGATGATGAACGATGAGTGTATGTGGTCACAGTACATGTTGGTAACAGGAACTCTTTAGCCACACTTAGCTCTAAATCTGAGTGTTAACCGTGGTTAACATGCCTGCATTGATACTGTTTGCTTTGAAGGTGCTAGAAATAAAATATTACACATGATATTTTCTTTTCAGATCCAGGTAAATTCAACTTCACGCCACGGCTCTTCCAGCTGAGCAGCTCATCGGGAGAGTTTTTGGCAAATGAGTTCTTCCACCCATCCAGAGCTCCAGACCTGGTTAGCTCACTGCCCTTCTTGCAGGAAGACCTGTACAACACCCCACAACCCGGTGAGAGACTAAGCTCATGGTCTCACGCTCCTGCTCAGATGTATGGATGAATTGTGGAAACAATAACCCCTTCATGTGTGTCGTCTCTCCCTGACAGCATTGTTCCTGGTGGATAACTTCCATGAGGTTTACCTGTGGCAGGGCTGGTGGCCTCAGGACAGCGACAGTCCCGGCTCAGCCCGTATCCGCTGGGATGCAGACAGAAAGTGTGCGATGGAGACGGTGCTGCAGTACTGCAAAGGTGAGGAGAGGCCAGCGGCGTCTGCAAGACGCACCTGAGTTTGCAAAAAAGTATGAAAAACATCCAAATACCTTCTGGACAAATAGTTTTTTTTTAATTGGCTATAAAACAAGACACTCACACTAAAATTTCAAATTTCAAATTTATTAATTTATATAGTGGCTCTCAAGGACCGGACTTGGCCACCCCTGCTCTAAACCATAGGTCAGAACAGGTCTTATAGCAGAGATGTAAATATGAGTGATGGTGCCCGGATTACAACCCCTGCACACAACCCCGCACCTTGGAGAGAGTAAAACGCGCATCTGGCAGCCTGAATGCACGTTTCTGAGTGACTTCGGGCGTCGTTGGCGAGAGTGACTCCTAGATGCTTCACCTCTGTGGATTCGACGAGCCTGGTGCCATCAAGGGTCCAACAGCGGTTGGTGTAAGGACTCTTACCAAATGTCACACACGTGGTTTTCAAAGGATTGAAGCTGAGTCCATGTTGGGTAATGTAGCTGTTAGTGTGATCGATTAGATCCTGGAGACCGGAGATCATCAGGCTGCAGAGTAACAAGTCATCAGCATAGCAGCAGATGTTATATGTCGTTCCGTCTACAGCCACAGCTCATGGAGGACAGACCTGTCACCCAGTCCGGGTACAACAAGTTAAAGATGAAAGGGGATGACAATCCACCCTGGCGGGTCCCCTTCCGAATAACGATCTCATGGCTGATCCTATCGCCCCATTTGATGTATACAACAAGTCTGCTGTACCAGTATACCAAAAGACGAAGTATAAAGTCGATATCACGGCAAGCGCCTTTGCACTGAGTTATGTGCAAATGTACCAAAAAAACAAAGTTAAATACAACTATTTACATAAATGCATGAAATGCTTCAGGCATTTTTGTACAATTATTTACAAAACAGATTTCACAATAAGGTTTAGAATTTCAAAAACGTACAAATCTAGTACAGAAAATGCTAATGTTAACCCCTTAACGCCTATTGTCGCATATATGCTACAATATTTGACTCAAATATGCAACATACCAAATTGACCAGTATGCCTGTTGTCGCAAATTTGCAACATACCATTATTATTATTATTATAACATTATAACATAAAGTCATTACCAAAATACCAAAATTACTATTTATTTTTTGTGCAAAAGTGAAATTAATAACCATTGAGGAAGAAGTAGTCATATTTCTTCCCACCGCTGTCACTGCTGCAGTAGAGAAGGAAATGATCCTTTTGGCTGCGTGTGTGTACATAAATGCGCAGCGAAAAATGACAATAATATTCATGAAAATGCATGGCGTAAAAAATACTTATAAGTCAAGTTATACTAGGCCTATTAACAAAATTTAAAAGTGCTATAAAGGTTGAAGTCTCCACGTTCAGCACGCATTTAAAGGGAGCCTCAGAGTGCAGCAGATTGAGTGTTATGTCTGTTTAATTAGGTCATGTGACTTTTTACGCGAAGGCGTGTCATTCGACTCCAGAGGGTTAATGTTGTGACTCGTCTCACATTGTTAATTTTCTTCAGAATGATTGTTGTGATTTCATTATTTTCCAGAGAAGAATGAGAAGAAGCCTCAGAAGTCGTATCTGATCCACGCCGGTTTGGAGCCGCTCACCTTCACCAACATGTTTCCCAGCTGGGAGCATCGTGAGGACGTGGCTGAAATAACTGAGCAGGTCAGAAACACAAAGACAGAACCCAAATTTTAATATCCCAACTCCTGCTTCCAACAGGGAACCAAACTAATACTGTGAGCTGAAATGCAGACTGTCTGTTAATCTGCTGTTTTCAATGTATCCCATGATTTTACATTATGTTTTTATTCATGTATGACTGTAAGCAGGTTTGTCATGAAAATATAACCCGTCAATACGTCTGTGAATTCAAGCAGTTTAAGAGGCCAGCAGGTTTGTGTCATCTTTGAAAATTTCAGCAAAATAGTTTTCAGGTGGTTGCTGTAGAGTTCAGTGTTTTATCGATGCCCATAATGCAGTGTGGCGCAGTGTGGTGCAGTGTGGCATAGTGTGATGCAGTGCTGTGCAGCGCAATGCAGTATGGCGCAGTGTGATGCAGTGCGGCGTGGCACAATGCACTGGACTGGACTAAGGCACTTGGGCACTGAAACACTGGACTGAGGTACTTGTATTACTGAAACACTGGACTAAGGTACTTGCGTCACTGAAACACTGGACTAAGGTACTTGTATCACTGAAACACTGGACTAAGGTACTTGTATCACTGAAACACTGGACTCAGGCACTTGCACCACTGAAACACTGGACTAAGGCACTTGTATCACTGAAACATTGGACTGAGGTACTTGTATCACTGAAACACTGGACTAAGGCACTTGCATCAGTGAAACACTGGACAAAGATACTTCTGGCACTGAAACACTGGACTAAGGCACTTGTATCACTAAAATACTGGACTAAGGCACTCGTGTCACTGAAACACTGGGCTAAGGTACTTGTATCACTGAAATACTGGACTAAGGTACTTGTATCACTGAAACACTGGACTAAGGTACTTGTATCACTGAAACACTGGACTCAGGCACTTGCACCACTGAAACACTGGACTAAGGCACTTGTATCACTGAAACATTGGACTGAGGTACTTGTATCACTGAAACACTGGACTAAGGCACTTGCATCAGTGAAACACTGGACAAAGATACTTCTGGCACTGAAACACTGGACTAAGGCACTTGTATCACTAAAATACTGGACTAAGGCACTCGTGTCACTGAAACACTGGGCTAAGGTACTTGTATCACTGAAATACTGGACTAAGGTACTTGTAGCACTGAAACACTGGACTAACATACTTCTGGCACTGAAACATTGGACTGAGGCACTTGTATCACTGAAACACTGGACTAAGGCACTTGCATCAGTGAAACACTGGACAAAGATACTTCTGGCACTGAAACACTGGACTAAGGCACTTGTATCACTAAAATACTGGACTAAGGCACTCATGTCACTGAAACACTGGGCTAAGGTACTTGTATCACTGAAATACTGGACTAAGGTACTTGTAGCACTGAAACACTGGACTAACATACTTCTGGCACTGAAACATTGGACTGAGGCACTTGTATCACTGAAACACTGGACTAAGGTACTTGTATCAATGAAACACTGGACCAAGATACTTCTGACACTGAAACACTGGACTCAGGCACTTGTATCACTGAAATACAAGACTAAGGTACTTGTATCACTGAAACACTGGACTAAGGTACTTGTATCACTGAAACACTGGACTAAGGCACTTGCATCAGTGAAACACTGGACAAAGATACTTCTGGCACTGAAACACTGGACTAAGGCACTTGTATCACTAAAATACTGGACTAAGGCACTCGTGTCACTGAAACACTGGGCTAAGGTACTTGTATCACTGAAATACTGGACTAAGGTACTTGTATCACTGAAACACTGGACTAAGGTACTTGTATCACTGAAACACTGGACTCAGGCACTTGCACCACTGAAACACTGGACTAAGGCACTTGTATCACTGAAACATTGGACTGAGGTACTTGTATCACTGAAACACTGGACTAAGGCACTTGCATCAGTGAAACACTGGACAAAGATACTTCTGGCACTGAAACACTGGACTAAGGCACTTGTATCACTAAAATACTGGACTAAGGCACTCGTGTCACTGAAACACTGGGCTAAGGTACTTGTATCACTGAAATACTGGACTAAGGTACTTGTAGCACTGAAACACTGGACTAACATACTTCTGGCACTGAAACATTGGACTGAGGCACTTGTATCACTGAAACACTGGACTAAGGCACTTGCATCAGTGAAACACTGGACAAAGATACTTCTGGCACTGAAACACTGGACTAAGGCACTTGTATCACTAAAATACTGGACTAAGGCACTCGTGTCACTGAAACACTGGGCTAAGGTACTTGTATCACTGAAATACTGGACTAAGGTACTTGTAGCACTGAAACACTGGACTAACATACTTCTGGCACTGAAACATTGGACTGAGGCACTTGTATCACTGAAACACTGGACTAAGGTACTTGTATCAATGAAACACTGGACCAAGATACTTCTGACACTGAAACACTGGACTCAGGCACTTGTATCACTGAAATACAAGACTAAGGTACTTGTATCACTGAAACACTGGACTAAGGTACTTGCATCACTGAAACACTGGACTAAGGTACTTGCATCACTGAAACACTGGACTAAAATACTTATGACACTGAAACACTGGACTCAGGCACTTGTATCGCTGAAATACAAGACTAAGGTACTTGTATCACTGAAACACTGGACTAAGGTACTTGTATCACTGAAACACTGGACTAGAATAGAATAGAATGTCTTTATTTGTCATTGTGCATGTGAGCACAAGAACATTAAAAGTGCAATTTCACCTCAGAATGCATGTACACCTAATAAATAAACATTAAAATGATACTAAAATAACTACAGTAATACTATGACTAAAAACACTAAATTCATTCTCACACAGTGCAGCAATTGCATAAAACAATTATTGTACAGTGGTATTTAGTGCACAAATGGCTCTTGCTACAAAGCTGAGAGGGGGTGCAGTCGTGGGTATAGAGGGTATAGAGCAAGGGGCTCAGCACACAGCCATGAGGAAAGCCAGTGCTGAAGCTAATGGCCAAGGAGATGTGAGGGCCAACTCTCTCCCTCTGAGAGCGGCCCATGAGGAAGTCCAGGATCCACAAGCAGATGGAGTGGGACACCCCCAGGTCCAACAACTTAGTCACCAGTCTGCTTGGAAGGATGGTATTAAATGCTGAGTTAAAGTCCACGAAGAGCAGCCTAACGTAGCTCCACTGCTGCTCCAGGTGGGACAGAGCCGCATGTAGAGCTGTAATGATGACGTCCTCTGTGGACCTGCTGGTATGATAAACAAACTGGTGAGGGTTGAACCCAGGGGGGAGGCAGCAAATTATGTAGGCCTGGACTAGCTTTTCAAAGCACTTCATAATGATGGGAGTTCGTGCCACCGGGCGATAATCATTCAAACCATTGATCTTGGTCTTGTTAGGGAGGGAGACAATAATAGAGGACTTCTGGCAGGGGGGACAGCAGCCTGGCTCAAGGACTGGTTAAAAATGTTTGTGAAGACTCCAGTCAATAGAGACGCACATTCCCTCAATACCTGACCTGAGACGCCCTCTGGACCGACAACTTTTCTTGGATTCACCCCCCACACACACACACACACACTCAGCACCCGCTTCACCTGCTGTTCCTCCAGTGTTATTACATGGCTGCTGTGGGCAGGTGAGTGGAGGATGACTCTCTCTGGTGGCTGCACCTTGAAACGGGCAAAGAAGCTGTTAAGGTCCTCTGCCAATGAGGCATCGCTGTAATCTGCCAACAGGGTGCTGGGTCTATGGTTGGTGATATACTGAACACCCTGCCACACCCACCTTGAGACGTCTGGAAGCAGTCCTCTATTCACCTCCTATAGGCTGCTTCGGCCTGTCAAATGCCTCTCTTCAGGTTGACTCGGGCAGCGCTATACAGCTCCCCATCGCCACACCTGAAGGTGGCGTTCCTCTCCCGAAGCAGGTTCTGCACCTCCCCAGTCATCATCCAGGGCTTCGTGTTGGGATAAACATGAATGTACTTGTCCACAGTGACTATGTCGGTGCAGAACCTGATATTTTACAAGACAGCTGCTGTATACTGCTCCAAGTCCTGGTGTTCAAAAACAGTCTCGAAGCAGTCCTGAAGCTGTTGTAAAGCACCATCAGACCAGGTCGTGATAGTTGTAGATGTGGTAGGAGCACTTTTCCTGAGGGGAATGTATGCTGGTTTCATGAGCAGGGACAGGTGATCTGACTGGCCAAGGTGGGATAGAGGCTTCACTCTGAAGCCCATTTTGATGTTTGAGTACACCTTGTCCAGTGTATTGTCTCCCCTAGTTGCACACTTAGCATGCTGATAGAGTTGGGGAGCACAGTCTTTAAATCAGCATGATTAAGGTCTCCTGCTATAATGTGGACAGCCTCAGGACATGTGCTGTGTTGGCTACTGATGGTGTTATGTAGCCACCCAAGGGCCAAGCTAGCATTAGCATCAAGTGGAATGTTCACAGCAGTAATCATAATGACAGTGAGTTCATGGGGCAGATAAATCGGTCTGCATTCAACAGACATGTACTCCAAGTTTAGGGAGCAGTAACTGCTCACATTCATTCAGTCTACTCAGCAGCTGTTATTAATAAACACGCACAACCCTCCTCCTTTGCTGTTATCCCCGTGTCCTGTTGTGACAATGTGCTGTGTAGCCTGCTAGCTCGATAGCTTCGTCCAGGATGGACGAGTGGAGCCAGGTCTCGGTGAAGAGCAGCAGCAGCAGCAGTCCTTCACAAATGTGTTCTCAGATACCAGCATCCTCAATTTGTTCTCCAGTGATCTCACATTAGTGAGAAAAATGCTGGGGAGTGGCTGTTTGTACGGCCATTTCTGTAGCCTCACGAGAAAGCCTGCTCTACAGCCGCACTTCTGCCTCCTCTCCCGACGCCGCCTGCGGCACATGTCATCAAGGATGGTAATCCACGGAGCTCCGGGGGCTCTGGCAATGTCCTCCAAGATATTGTGAGAGTGGAGAAACTCGGCTGTGATTGTCTGTTCGCTGCTTGCTGGTGCATATGATGTTCGGCCAACAGAACGACAGGTTAAACAAAAACTCATACACAAACAGCCACACATAGCACCAAAAGACAGACTGCTGAGCCACTGCATCCAGCTGCGCCACCATCACAACGTAAATAAGTAAAATATGTCTAAGGCAAACGTATCACTGAAACACTGGACAAAGGCGCTTCTGGCACTGAAACACTGGACTAAGGCACTTCTGGCACTGAAACACTGGACTAAGGCACTTCTGGCACTGAAACACTGGACTAAGGCACTTGTAGCACTGAAACACTGGACTAAGGCACTTCTGGCACTGAAACACTGGACTAAGGCACTTGTAGCACTGAAACACTGGACTAAGGCGCCTCTGGCACCGAAACACTGGACTAAGTCACTTCTGGCACTGAAACACTGGACTAAGTCACTTCTGGCACTGAAACACTGGACTAAGTCACTTCTGGCACTGAAACACTGGACTAAGGCACTTCTGGCACTGAAACACTGGACTAAGGCACTTCTGGCACTGAAACACTGGACTAAGGCACTTCTGGCACTGAAACACAGGACTAAGGCACTTGTAGCACTGAAACACTGGACTAAGTTACTTCTGCCACTGAAACACTGGACTAAGGCACTTGTAGTACTGAAACACTGGACTAAGGCACTTGTATCACTGAAATCCTGGACTCAGATAATTCTGGCACTGAAACACTGGACTAAACCACTTGTATCACTGAAATACTGTACTAAGGTACTTGTATCACTGAAATACTGGAGTTACAGCTTGGGACTCCGACAAGGGCGGTTGCATCTCCTCCACTCTCCCTTATCTCTCTGCCTCTGCCTTTAACCTTCAAGTCCCTACCCACCAGACGGTGAATTCCTCAAAACTATATTGGATTCTGGATCTATTGGACTGTTATTGGATTAACCATGGAATTGATCAACTGGTCTCTGAACGCTATTGACACCATTTTTTCTACAAGAAGGTCAGGACCGGGGCATCCTACCTGCCCAGATGGAACATATCCTGCGGGCTATGTCCTCGACTCCTGGGGGTCTTGGCGTGTTGCATGCTTGGTGCCTTTCTCTGTGGAGGACATTGAGGATTTATTCATCTTTGGTCTCATGGTAGTGGGGCTGGCACTTTTTGGCTTATGTGCTGCCCTGATCTACCGGAAAATTGGCAAGACGGCAGCATCAAGAACCACGGGCCCTCGCTTGGCTGTCATGATTAACGAGGTTGGCAAGGCAGTGCATTCTCAGACTGCGATGACTACTGAACTCAGACGCAAAGTGGATGACACCCTGGAGCTGATGCGTGCCTTGCAGTTGAAGCTGAAGGTTTCGGAGACTGGCGAATATTCTTAATTCATAATTGGGAATATTCCTAATTCACAGTTGGTTTTGGTTTCGAGTGATGCTTCGAAAAGTGTTTTTCACTGCTGTGAGCCATAATTAAGGTCAAATTGCGCACTGTTTTTTTCTCCTGAGGAATGTGGCCTTGGTGATATATTCGGCTCTTCATATCTCAACCCACATAGACAATATCCATGGACAGACTTCTGAAGCATGGTTCCACTCCCTTCCCCCTACCCCCTCCCTTCCATGATCAACACCTCCCCTCTCCGGTGCCGTCAACGTCACTTTCCCAAGCTGGCTGACTGGCAGCGTGACTCAAGGTTGCAGCAGCTGTAACACACCACATCGCCTCAATTGGGAAAACGGACTGTTCAAGTTTTAGTGCACATAACAATGTCAAATGTATATGTGTTGTCTTAATTTCTGATGTGTGCCATTATTACGGTGAACAAGTAATAATTGTGGATTAATTGCGGTTTGTCTGTGGTATGTGAGTGTGCAAATCTCGTTGTTGTCATGACAATGATAAATTAAGCTATCTATCTATCTAAGATACTTCTGGCACTGAAACACTGGACTAAGGCACTTGCATCACTGAAATATTGGACTAAGGTACTTGTATCACTGAAACACTGAACTCAGGCACTTGTATCACTGATATACAAGACTAAGGCACTTGTAGCACTGAAACACTGGACTGATGCACTGCTGGCACTGAAACACTGGACTAAGGCAGTTCTAGCACTGAAACACTGGACTAAGGCACCTCTGGCACTGAAACACTGAACAAAGGCACTTGTAGCACCGAAACATTGGACTAAGGCACTTGTAGCACTGAAACACTGAACTAAGGCACTTGTAGCACCGAAACATTGGACTAAGGCACTTATAGCACTGAAACACCGGACTAAGGCACTTGTAGCACTGAAACACTGGACTAAGGCACTTCTGGCACCGAAACACTGGACAAAGGCACTTGTAGCACCGAAACATTGGACTAAGGCACTTGTAGCACTGAAACACTGGACTAAGGCACTTGTAGCACTGAAACACTGGACTAAGGCACTTGTAGCGCCGAAACACTGGACTAATGCACTTCTGCCACTGAAACACTGGACTAAGGCACTTGTAGAACTGAAACACTGGACTAATGCACTTCTAGCACTGAAACACTGGACTAAGGCACTTGTAGCACTGAAACACTGGACTAAGGCACTTCTGGCACTGAAACACTGGACAAAGGCACTTGTAGCACTGAAACATTGGACTAAGGCACTTGTAGCACTGAAACACTGGACTAAGTCACTTGTAGCACTGAAACACCGGACTAAGTCACTTGTAGCACTGAAACACCGGACTAAGTCACTTGTAGCACTGAAACACCGGACTAAGGCACTTGTAGCACTGAAACACCGGACTAAGTCACTTCTGGCACTGAAACATTGGACAATGGCACTTGTAGCACTGAAACACTGGACAAAGGCACTTGTAGCACTGAAACATTGGACAAAGGCACTTGTAGCACTGAAACACTGGACAAAGGCACTTGTAGCACTGAAACACTGGACTAAGTCACTTGTAGCACTGAAACACTGGACTAAGGCACTTGTAGCACTGAAACACTGGACAAAGACACTTCTGGCACTGAAACACTGGACTAAGGCACTTGTAACACTGAAACACTGAACTAAGGCACTTGTAGCACGGAAACATTGGACTAAGGCACTTGTAGCACTGAAACACTGGACTAAGGCACTTCTGGCACTGAAACATTGGACTAAGGCACTTGTAGCACTGAAACACTGAACTAAGGCACTTGTAGCACCGAAACATTGGACTAAGGCACTTGTAGCACTGAAACACTGAACTAAGGCACTTGTAGCACCGAAACACTGGACTAAGTCACTTGTAGCACTGAAACACTGGACTAAGGCACTTCTGGCACTGAAACACTGGACTAAGGCACTTCTGGCACTGAAACACTGGACTAAGACACTTCTGGCACTGAAACACTGGACTAAGGCACTTGTAGCACTGAAACATTGGACAAAGGCACTTGTAGCACTGAAACACTGGACAAAGGCACTTGTAGCACTGAAACACTGGACTAAGGCACTTGTAGCACTGAAACACTGGACTAAGGCACTTGTAGCACTGAAACACTGGACTAAGACACTTCTGGCACTGAAACACTGGACTAAGGCACTTGTAACACTGAAACACTGAACTAAGGCACTTGTAGCACGGAAACATTGGACTAAGGCACTTGTAGCACTGAAACACTGGACTAAGGCACTTCTGGCACTGAAACATTGGACTAAGGCACTTGTAGCACTGAAACACTGAACTAAGGCACTTGTAGCACCGAAACATTGGACTAAGGCACTTGTAGCACTGAAACACTGAACTAAGGCACTTGTAGCACCGTTACATTGGACTAAGGCACTTGTAGCACTGAAACACTGAACTAAGGCACTTGTAGCACCGAAACACTGGACTAAGTCACTTGTAGCACTGAAACACTGGACTAAGGCACTTCTGGCACTGAAACACTGGACTAAGGCACTTCTGGCACTGAAACACTGGACTAAGGCACTTGCATCACTGAAATATTGGACTAAGGTACTTGTATCACTGAAACACTGAACTCAGGCACTTGTATCACTGATATACAAGACTAAGGCACTTGTAGCACTGAAACACTGGACTGATGCACTGCTGGCACTGAAACACTGGACTAAGGCAGTTCTAGCACTGAAACACTGGACTAAGGCACCTCTGGCACTGAAACACTGGACTAAGGTACTTGTAGCACTGAAACACTGGACTAAGTCACTTGTAGCACTGAAGCACTGGACTAAGGCACTTCTGGCACTGAAACACTGGACTAAGGCACTTGTAGCACTGAAACACCGGACTAAGTCACTTGTAGCACTGAAACACCGGACTAAGGCACTTGTAGCACTGAAACACTGGACTAAGACACTTCTGGCACTGAAACACTGGACAAAGGCACTTGTAGCACAGAAACACTGAACAAAGGCACTTGTATCACTAAAATACTGGACTAAGGCACTCGTGTCACTGAAACACTGGGCTAAGGTACTTGTATCACTGAAATACTGGACTAAGGTACTTGTATCACTGAAACACTGGACTAAGGTACTTGTATCACTGAAACACTGGACTCAGGCACTTGCACCACTGAAACACTGGACTAAGGCACTTGTATCACTGAAACATTGGACTGAGGTACTTGTATCACTGAAACACTGGACTAAGGCACTTGCATCAGTGAAACACTGGACAAAGATACTTCTGGCACTGAAACACTGGACTAAGGCACTTGTATCACTAAAATACTGGACTAAGGCACTCGTGTCACTGAAACACTGGGCTAAGGTACTTGTATCACTGAAATACTGGACTAAGGTACTTGTAGCACTGAAACACTGGACTAACATACTTCTGGCACTGAAACATTGGACTGAGGCACTTGTATCACTGAAACACTGGACTAAGGCACTTGCATCAGTGAAACACTGGACAAAGATACTTCTGGCACTGAAACACTGGACTAAGGCACTTGTATCACTAAAATACTGGACTAAGGCACTCGTGTCACTGAAACACTGGGCTAAGGTACTTGTATCACTGAAATACTGGACTAAGGTACTTGTAGCACTGAAACACTGGACTAACATACTTCTGGCACTGAAACATTGGACTGAGGCACTTGTATCACTGAAACACTGGACTAAGGTACTTGTATCAATGAAACACTGGACCAAGATACTTCTGACACTGAAACACTGGACTCAGGCACTTGTATCACTGAAATACAAGACTAAGGTACTTGTATCACTGAAACACTGGACTAAGGTACTTGTATCACTGAAACACTGGACTAAGGCACTTGCATCAGTGAAACACTGGACAAAGATACTTCTGGCACTGAAACACTGGACTAAGGCACTTGTATCACTAAAATACTGGACTAAGGCACTCGTGTCACTGAAACACTGGGCTAAGGTACTTGTATCACTGAAATACTGGACTAAGGTACTTGTATCACTGAAACACTGGACTAAGGTACTTGTATCACTGAAACACTGGACTCAGGCACTTGCACCACTGAAACACTGGACTAAGGCACTTGTATCACTGAAACATTGGACTGAGGTACTTGTATCACTGAAACACTGGACTAAGGCACTTGCATCAGTGAAACACTGGACAAAGATACTTCTGGCACTGAAACACTGGACTAAGGCACTTGTATCACTAAAATACTGGACTAAGGCACTCGTGTCACTGAAACACTGGGCTAAGGTACTTGTATCACTGAAATACTGGACTAAGGTACTTGTAGCACTGAAACACTGGACTAACATACTTCTGGCACTGAAACATTGGACTGAGGCACTTGTATCACTGAAACACTGGACTAAGGCACTTGCATCAGTGAAACACTGGACAAAGATACTTCTGGCACTGAAACACTGGACTAAGGCACTTGTATCACTAAAATACTGGACTAAGGCACTCGTGTCACTGAAACACTGGGCTAAGGTACTTGTATCACTGAAATACTGGACTAAGGTACTTGTAGCACTGAAACACTGGACTAACATACTTCTGGCACTGAAACATTGGACTGAGGCACTTGTATCACTGAAACACTGGACTAAGGTACTTGTATCAATGAAACACTGGACCAAGATACTTCTGACACTGAAACACTGGACTCAGGCACTTGTATCACTGAAATACAAGACTAAGGTACTTGTATCACTGAAACACTGGACTAAGGTACTTGCATCACTGAAACACTGGACTAAGGTACTTGCATCACTGAAACACTGGACTAAAATACTTATGACACTGAAACACTGGACTCAGGCACTTGTATCGCTGAAATACAAGACTAAGGTACTTGTATCACTGAAACACTGGACTAAGGTACTTGTATCACTGAAACACTGGACTAGAATAGAATAGAATGTCTTTATTTGTCATTGTGCATGTGAGCACAAGAACATTAAAAGTGCAATTTCACCTCAGAATGCATGTACACCTAATAAATAAACATTAAAATGATACTAAAATAACTACAATAATACTATGACTAAAAACACTAAATTCATTCTCACACAGTGCAGCAATTGCATAAAACAATTATTGTACAGTGGTATTTAGTGCACAAATGGCTCTTGCTACAAAGCTGAGAGGGGGTGCAGTCGTAGGTATAGAGGGTATAGAGCAAGGGGCTCAGCACACAGCCATGAGGAAAGCCAGTGCTGAAGCTAATGGCCAAGGAGATGTGAGGGCCAACTCTCTCCCTCTGAGAGCGGCCCATGAGGAAGTCCAGGATCCACAAGCAGATGGAGTGGGACACCCCCAGGTCCAACAACTTAGTCACCAGTCTGCTTGGAAGGATGGTATTAAATGCTGAGTTAAAGTCCACGAAGAGCAGCCTAACGTAGCTCCACTGCTGCTCCAGGTGGGACAGAGCCGCATGTAGAGCTGTAATGATGACGTCCTCTGTGGACCTGCTGGTATGATAAACAAACTGGTGAGGGTTGAACCCAGGGGGGAGGCAGCAAATTATGTAGGCCTGGACTAGCTTTTCAAAGCACTTCATAATGATGGGAGTTCGTGCCACCGGGCGATAATCATTCAAACCATTGATCTTGGTCTTGTTAGGGAGGGAGACAATAATAGAGGACTTCTGGCAGGGGGGACAGCAGCCTGGCTCAAGGACTGGTTAAAAATGTTTGTGAAGACTCCAGTCAATAGAGACGCACATTCCCTCAATACCTGACCTGAGACGCCCTCTGGACCGACAACTTTTCTTGGATTCACCCCCCACACACACACACACACACTCAGCACCCGCTTCACCTGCTGTTCCTCCAGTGTTATTACATGGCTGCTGTGGGCAGGTGAGTGGAGGATGACTCTCTCTGGTGGCTGCACCTTGAAACGGGCAAAGAAGCTGTTAAGGTCCTCTGCCAATGAGGCATCGCTGTAATCTGCCAACAGGGTGCTGGGTCTATGGTTGGTGATATACTGAACACCCTGCCACACCCACCTTGAGACGTCTGGAAGCAGTCCTCTATTCACCTCCTATAGGCTGCTTCGGCCTGTCAAATGCCTCTCTTCAGGTTGACTCGGGCAGCGCTATACAGCTCCCCATCGCCACACCTGAAGGTGGCGTTCCTCTCCCGAAGCAGGTTCTGCACCTCCCCAGTCATCATCCAGGGCTTCGTGTTGGGATAAACATGAATGTACTTGTCCACAGTGACTATGTCGGTGCAGAACCTGATATTTTACAAGACAGCTGCTGTATACTGCTCCAAGTCCTGGTGTTCAAAAACAGTCTCGAAGCAGTCCTGAAGCTGTTGTAAAGCACCATCAGACCAGGTCGTGATAGTTGTAGATGTGGTAGGAGCACTTTTCCTGAGGGGAATGTATGCTGGTTTCATGAGCAGGGACAGGTGATCTGACTGGCCAAGGTGGGATAGAGGCTTCACTCTGAAGCCCATTTTGATGTTTGAGTACACCTTGTCCAGTGTATTGTCTCCCCTAGTTGCACACTTAGCATGCTGATAGAGTTGGGGAGCACAGTCTTTAAATCAGCATGATTAAGGTCTCCTGCTATAATGTGGACAGCCTCAGGACATGTGCTGTGTTGGCTACTGATGGTGTTATGTAGCCACCCAAGGGCCAAGCTAGCATTAGCATCAAGTGGAATGTTCACAGCAGTAATCATAATGACAGTGAGTTCATGGGGCAGATAAATCGGTCTGCATTCAACAGACATGTACTCCAAGTTTAGGGAGCAGTAACTGCTCACATTCATTCAGTCTACTCAGCAGCTGTTATTAATAAACACGCACAACCCTCCTCCTTTGCTGTTATCCCCGTGTCCTGTTGTGACAATGTGCTGTGTAGCCTGCTAGCTCGATAGCTTCGTCCAGGATGGACGAGTGGAGCCAGGTCTCGGTGAAGAGCAGCAGCAGCAGCAGTCCTTCACAAATGTGTTCTCAGATACCAGCATCCTCAATTTGTTCTCCAGTGATCTCACATTAGTGAGAAAAATGCTGGGGAGTGGCTGTTTGTACGGCCATTTCTGTAGCCTCACGAGAAAGCCTGCTCTACAGCCGCACTTCTGCCTCCTCTCCCGACGCCGCCTGCGGCACATGTCATCAAGGATGGTAATCCACGGAGCTCCGGGGGCTCTGGCAATGTCCTCCAAGATATTGTGAGAGTGGAGAAACTCGGCTGTGATTGTCTGTTCGCTGCTTGCTGGTGCATATGATGTTCGGCCAACAGAACGACAGGTTAAACAAAAACTCATACACAAACAGCCACACATAGCACCAAAAGACAGACTGCTGAGCCACTGCATCCAGCTGCGCCACCATCACAACGTAAATAAGTAAAATATGTCTAAGGCAAACGTATCACTGAAACACTGGACAAAGGCGCTTCTGGCACTGAAACACTGGACTAAGGCACTTCTGGCACTGAAACACTGGACTAAGGCACTTCTGGCACTGAAACACTGGACTAAGGCACTTGTAGCACTGAAACACTGGACAAAGGCACTTCTGGCACTGAAACACTGGACTAAGGCACTTCTGGCACTGAAACACTGGACTAAGGCACTTGTAGCACTGAAACACTGGACTAAGGCACTTGTAGCGCCGAAACACTGGACTAATGCACTTCTGCCACTGAAACACTGGACTAAGGCACTTGTAGAACTGAAACACTGGACTAATGCACTTCTAGCACTGAAACACTGGACTAAGGCACTTGTAGCACTGAAACACTGGACTAAGGCACTTCTGGCACTGAAACACTGGACAAAGGCACTTGTAGCACTGAAACATTGGACTAAGGCACTTGTAGCACTGAAACATTGGACTAAGGCACTTGTAGCACTGAAACACTGGACTAAGTCACTTGTAGCACTGAAACACCGGACTAAGTCACTTGTAGCACTGAAACACCGGACTAAGTCACTTGTAGCACTGAAACACCGGACTAAGGCACTTGTAGCACTGAAACACCGGACTAAGTCACTTCTGGCACTGAAACATTGGACAATGGCACTTGTAGCACTGAAACACTGGACAAAGGCACTTGTAGCACTGAAACATTGGACAAAGGCACTTGTAGCACTGAAACACTGGACAAAGGCACTTGTAGCACTGAAACACTGGACTAAGGCACTTGTACCACTGAAACACTGGACTAAGTCACTTGTAGCACTGAAACACTGGACTAAGGCACTTGTAGCACTGAAACACTGGACTAAGACACTTCTGGCACTGAAACACTGGACTAAGGCACTTGTAACACTGAAACACTGAACTAAGGCACTTGTAGCACGGAAACATTGGACTAAGGCACTTGTAGCACTGAAACACTGGACTAAGGCACTTCTGGCACTGAAACATTGGACTAAGGCACTTGTAGCACTGAAACACTGAACTAAGGCACTTGTAGCACCGAAACATTGGACTAAGGCACTTGTAGCACTGAAACACTGAACTAAGGCACTTGTAGCACCGAAACACTGGACTAAGTCACTTGTAGCACTGAAACACTGGACTAAGGCACTTCTGGCACTGAAACACTGGACTAAGGCACTTCTGGCACTGAAACACTGGACTAAGACACTTCTGGCACTGAAACACTGGACTAAGGCACTTGTAGCACTGAAACATTGGACAAAGGCACTTGTAGCACTGAAACACTGGACAAAGGCACTTGTAGCACTGAAACACTGGACTAAGGCACTTGTAGCACTGAAACACTGGACTAAGGCACTTGTAGCACTGAAACACTGGACTAAGACACTTCTGGCACTGAAACACTGGACTAAGGCACTTGTAACACTGAAACACTGAACTAAGGCACTTGTAGCACGGAAACATTGGACTAAGGCACTTGTAGCACTGAAACACTGGACTAAGGCACTTCTGGCACTGAAACATTGGACTAAGGCACTTGTAGCACTGAAACACTGAACTAAGGCACTTGTAGCACCGAAACATTGGACTAAGGCACTTGTAGCACTGAAACACTGAACTAAGGCACTTGTAGCACCGAAACACTGGACTAAGTCACTTGTAGCACTGAAACACTGGACTAAGGCACTTCTGGCACTGAAACACTGGACTAAGGCACTTCTGGCACTGAAACACTGGACTAAGGCACTTGCATCACTGAAATATTGGACTAAGGTACTTGTATCACTGAAACACTGAACTCAGGCACTTGTATCACTGATATACAAGACTAAGGCACTTGTAGCACTGAAACACTGGACTGATGCACTGCTGGCACTGACACACTGGACTAAGGCAGTTCTAGCACTGAAACACTGGACTAAGGCACCTCTGGCACTGAAACACTGGACTAAGGTACTTGTAGCACTGAAACACTGGACTAAGTCACTTGTAGCACTGAAGCACTGGACTAAGGCAATTCTGGCACTGAAACACTGGACTAAGGCACTTGTAGCACTGAAACACTGGACTAAGTCACTTGTAGCACTGAAACACCGGACTAAGGCACTTGTAGCACTGAAACACTGGACTAAGACACTTCTGGCACTGAAACACTGGACAAAGGCACTTGTAGCACAGAAACACTGAACAAAGGCACTTGTAGCACCGAAACATTGGACTAAGGCACTTGTAGCACTGAAACACTGAACTAAGGCACTTGTAGCACCGAAACATTGGACTAAGGCACTTATACCACTGAAACACCGGACTAAGGCACTTGTAGCACTGAAACACTGGACTAAGGCACTTCTGGCACCGAAACACTGGACAAAGGCACTTGTAGCACCGAAACATTGGACTAAGGCACTTGTAGCACCGAAACATTGGACTAAGGCACTTGTAGCACCGAAACACTGGACTAAGGCACTTGTAGCACTGAAACACTGGACTAAGGCACTTGTAGCGCCGAAACACTGGACTAATGCACTTCTGCCACTGAAACACTGGACTAATGCACTTCTGCCACTGAAACACTGGACTAATGCACTTCTAGCACTGAAACACTGGACTAAGGCACTTGTAGCACTGAAACACTGGTCAAAGGCACTTGTAGCACTGAAACACTGGACAAAGGCACTTGTAGCACTGAAACACTGGACTAAGGCACTTGTAGCACTGGAACATTGGACTAAGGCACTTGTAGCACTGAAACACTGGACTAAGGCACTTGTGGCACTGAAACACTGGACAAAGGCACTTGTAGCACTGAAACACTGGACAAAGGCACTTGTAGCACTGAAACACTGGACAAAGGCACTTGTAGCACGGAAACACTGGACTAAGGCACTTGTAGCACTGAAACACCGGAGTAAGGCACTTGTAGCACTGAAACACCGGAGTAAGGCACTTGTAGCACTGAAACACTGGACTAAGGCACTTGTAGCACTGAAACACCGGAGTAAGGCACTTGTAGCACTGAAACACCGGACTAAGGCACTTGTAGCACCGAAACATTGGACTAAGGCACTTTTTGTGTTCCAGAATATTATAACTTGATGTGTTCATGATGGAGAAAAGACTCATAGGCTCCTTTTTTGTGAATAGTAGTTCTGAGGTGGACTTGAGCTAAACACATAGATTGTCTGTTCAGTTAAATTGAATGAACTTGAACAGAATTGTCTAAAAACGTGACTTCAGTCCTTCAGGTCTTCCATTGGAATTGTTTGGTCTTCAGCTATTAGAACACCATAATACAAAGTCCTGAGGTTGGGTTTGACCCAGTGACATTCTGGGTATAAGCTAACCCCGCTCTCATAGCACAACACTCCTTTCACTCATTTCTCATGAAAACCACAGAGTTAATTCTGCACTTTAGAGTGGTAAATAACACCTGTAGACAAGTGAAACACTGCTTGTGATCGAAGGAGAGTAACTCCAACACTTTTCAAGATTCAACAGAGCATTTGTTAAAAATAACACTTTAAGAGTTACAACTCTGACAGGTTTTTGAGATTTTCATACTCTTATTCCAGACCAGAACAAAATATTTCCTTTTCTTTTGTAAAAACCAGATCCTTTGGTGGCAATCCAACACGTTACACTTTGTCTCTGCGTGAAGCAACCAAACTAAGGTTCTCTTAGTGATGAACGCATGAACACCCTGTCCTCTCATGTGTCCACAGCAGGCGGAGGTGTGTCATCAGATCATCTTGGTGGAGGACGTGTTGGCTCGACTGTGTCAGAATACCTTCCCACTGGCCCAGCTGCAGGCCCGGCCCCTCCCTGAAGGTGTCGACCCCCTCCGACTGGAGGTCTATCTATCTGAGCCCGACTTTGAGGTCAGTAAATGCACAGATCCTGATTATCCAGGATTTGTTTGATCAATATTTAAAGCAGCGGCGTCAAGCTGATTCCAGAACGGGCTGAGAGGATGAAGTGATGGAAGTGATTCCATCTGCTCAAAGTGACGTTCATCAGTGAAATCACCTGCTGGAGTCAGTGGGTGGTTACATAACCTGCCCCCTCTCGGCTCTTTCTGGAATCAGTTTATGATTTCAAGGTTATTTTGATCATCTATGAAATTCAGATTTGCATTTTTGTTGATGACCAACAGAAATAAGACAATAAACACTAAAACATACAATGAAACAGCAGCAACATGTATTACAGACTTTCAGCTTCAACATCATTTTATCCAGAATGGCTGAACAATGTAGGACCCCCCGGATATTTGTCTTTACACTGAGGGGGTTCGAAGAAGTGAGACTTTATAATGAAGTCGTGGAATAAAATAAGATACAGACTGGCCTGTCTTGGCTCCTCAGATCTTCATGTCCTCATGTCATAAGTTGGTTGGTTGTCCACAGGTGGGATGTTCCGCCCTCGTTAACCACTTGCTTAATCACATCAAATCAATGATATCCTCTGAAGACTTTTCAGATGGGTAAATGTCCTGCAGGTCCTTCGAGATTTCTGTGAAGGGACAATGAAAGAGACTATGGAGACTTTCAAAAATAATAAAAAAAATCTCTAAACATTATGAGGCAGTGTGGTGGCCAAGCAGTTACTTAATTAGTTCGTTAGTAGCTTGTTTCCAAAGCAGAAGGTTCTCAGTTCAAGGCCAGAGAGCCAAATCTCCCATTACAGACCCCTGCCAAATCTCCCTGTAATGGGAAATTAGTTCAGGAAGGGCATCCAGTGTAAATCTCAGCATGCAGATCCATTTTAGATCTACTGTGGTGACCCGGGGTGTAAAAGGGAGAAGCCTGAAAGAACTTACTTAAAAAAAAACCTTTAATTGTTTTAGTGGTCAGAAACAACAGTCTCTGCTAACAGAGTGGAGTCAAAACCTGTCTGGCTGCAGAACGCAGAAATAGTGCCACTTCAATTTTTCACAATAAGACATGGAAGAAAACAGCACAACGTGGTGTGATTCTGCTGTTCTCTTTATAAATCTCTCCTGATGCAGTTTAAGCATTGAAAAGAAAGAAAGAAAGAAAGCAAGCAAGAAAGAAAGAAAGAAACCTGGCTCGATTGCTGAAATAAAATTGTGTAGAAACAAGGAGCTGCTTTGTCAAATATCAGTGGTGTAGTCAGGGGATGATATCACTCTGACATTGGAAGACACGTGCAAAGATGTTTGTTGGAATTATAAATATTTCTGAATAATTGTGATTTATTGTATTATTTGTGAATGTTATCTGCTGGTTCTTGTGGTGATCTTGTTAAAGCTACATATGTTGATAAATGATTATGGTTTTAAAATGCAGACAAGTGCAATTTGGCTCCAATCACTTATTTTGAACCCTTTATCTGGGTCTGGGTCACAGTGGCACCCACACTTCCCTATCCTATACCAAGTCCTTAAACCAGTGGTGTCCAAACTCTTCCAGAAAGGGCCGAGAGGGTGCAGGTTTTCTTTGCAGCCACTGACTTCAGCAGGTGATTTCAGTGATTAACATCACTTTGAGCAGGTGGGAAGAACTTATCAGTGAAATCACCTGCTGGAGTCAGTGGCTGCAAAGAAAACCTGCACCCTCTTGGCCCTTCCTGGAATAGTTTGGACACCACTGCCTTAAACTCTTCCTATGGGATAAGATAATCCTTTATTGTCTCAGTGGGGAAATTTTCATTGTTGCAACAGAAAAGTGACAACAGAGTGTATAAGAAGGCAAAAAAGGTACCACATTTCAGACACATGTGAGACACAATTAAGACAAATAAGTTCAGATTATATTGCACATACAGTAACACAGTTAGTGCACATAGTGATTAAAAAGTTATCCCAAAGGCATTCGCAAGCCAACTGAGCAATATAATCCTTCCAGTGTGTCCTGGGTCATCTCCAGGTCTTTCCCGGAGCATCCTCCAAGTTGGATGTGCCTGGAAGACTTCCCCAAGGAGATGACCAGGGACCATCCTGACCAGATGCCTGAACCACCTCAGCTGGCTCCTTTTGATGCAAAGAAGCAGCAGCTCTACTCTGAGTCCCTCCTGGGTAGTCAAACTTCTCACCCTGTCCAGGAGTGTCAGCCCAGATACTCGCTGGAGGATTCTCATTTCTGCCACTTACATCTGCTACCTTGTTCTTTCAGTCTTGATCCAAAGTTCATGACTACAACCCCAATTCCAGTGAAGTTTGGATGTTGTGTAAAATGTAAATATAAACAGAATACAATGATTTTCAAATCCTCTTCAACCTATATTCAATTGAATACACCACAAAGACAAGATATTTAATGTTCAAAATGATAAACTTGATTGTTTTTGCTAATTTTGAAATGGATGCCTGCAGCACGTTTCAAAAAAGCTGGTACAGTGGTATGTTTCCCACTGTGTTACATCACCTTTCCTTCTAACAACACTCAATAAGCGTTTGGGAACTGAAGACACTAATTGTTGAGGCTTTGTAGGTGGAATTCTTTCCCATTCTTGCTTGATGTACGACTTCAGTTGTTCAACAGTCCGGGGTCTCCGTTGTGGTATTTTGCGCTTCATAATGCGCCACACATTTTCAATGGCCGACAGGTCTGGACTGCAGGCAGGCCAGTCTAGTACCAGCACTCTTTTACTATGAAGCCACGCTGTTGGAACACGTGCAGAATGTGGCTTGGCATCGTCTTGCTGAAATAAGCAGGGACGTCCCTGAAAAAGACGTTGCTTGGATGGCAGCATGTGTTGCTCCAAAACCTGGATGTACCTTTCAGCATTGATGGTGCCATCACAGATGTGTAAGTTGTCCATGCCATGGGCACTAACACACCCCCATACCATCACAGATGCTGGCTTTTGAACGTTGCTCTGGTAACAATCTGGATGGTCTTTTTCCTCTTTTGTCCAAAGGACAGGATGTCCATGATTTCCAAAAACAATTTAAAATGTGGACTCATCAGACCACAACACACTTTTCCACTTTGCATCTGTCCATTTCCAATGAGCTCGGGCCCAAAGAAGGCAGCGGTGTTTCTGGATGTTGTTGATGTTTGGCTTTCACTTTGCATGGTAGAGTTTTAACTTGCACTTGTAGATGTAGTGACGAACTGTGTTAACTGACAATGGTTTTCTGAAGTGTTCCTGAGCCCACACAGTAAGATCCTTTACACAGTGATGTTGGTTTTTAATGCAGTGCCGCCTGAGGGATCAAAGGTCACGGTTTTCGGCCTTGCTGCTTACGTGTAGGTGTAAGTTCTCCAGATTCTCTGAATCTTCTGATTATATTATGGACTGTAGATGATGGAATCCCTAAATTCCTTGCAGTTGAACATTGAGAAACATTGTTCTTAAACTGTTGGATTATTTTTTCATGCAGTTGTTCACAAAGTGGTGATCCTCACCCCATCTCGTGAACGGCTGAGCCTTTTGGGGATGCTCCTTTTATCAATCAATCAATCAATCAATTTTTTTATATAGCGCCAAATCACAACAAACAGTTACCCCAAGGCGCTTTATATTGTAAGGCAAGGCCATACAATAATTATGTAAAACCCCAACGGTCAAAACGACCCCCTGTGAGCAAGCACTTGGCTACAGTGGGAAGGAAAAACTCCCTTTTAACAGGAAGAAACCTCCAGCAGAACCAGGCTCAGGGAGGGGCAGTCTTCTGCTGGGACTGGTTGGGGCTGAGGGAGAGAACCAGGAAAAAGACATGCTGTGGAGGGGAGCAGAAATCGATCACTAATGATTAAATGCAGAGTGGTGCATACAGAGCAAAAAGAGAAACAGTGCATCATGGGAACCCCCCAGCAGTCTACGTCTATAGCAGCATAACTAAGGGATGGTTCAGGGTCACCTGATCCAGCCCTAACTATAAGCTTTAGCAAAAAGGAAAGTTTTAAGCCTAATCTTAAAAGTAGAGAGGGTGTCTGTCTCCCTGATCTGAATTGGGAGCTGGTTCCACAGGAGAGGAGCCTGAAAGCTGAAGGCTCTGCCTCCCATTCTACTCTTACAAACCCTAGGAACTACAAGTAAGCCTGCAGTCTGAGAGCGAAGCGCTCTATTGGGGTGATATGGTACTACGAGGTCCCTAAGATAAGATGGGACCTGATTATTCAAAACCTTATAAGTAAGAAGAAGAATTTTAAATTCTATTCTAGAATTAACAGGAAGCCAATGAAGAGAGGCCAATATGGGTGAGATATGCTCTCTCCTTCTAGTCCCCGTCAGTACTCTAGCTGCAGCATTTTGAATTAACTGAAGGCTTTTTAGGGAACTTTTAGGACAACCTGATAATAATGAATTACAATAGTCCAGCCTAGAGGAAATAAATGCATGAATTAGTTTTTCAGCATCACTCTGAGACAAGACCTTTCTGATTTTAGAGATATTGCGTAAATGCAAAAAAGCAGTCCTACATATTTGTTTAATATGCGCATTGAATGACATATCCTGATCAAAAATGACTCCAAGATTTCTCACAGTATTACTAGAGGTCAGGGTAATGCCATCCAGAGTAAGGATCTGGTTAGACACCATGTTTCTAAGATTTGTGGGGCCAAGTACAATAACTTCAGTTTTATCTGAGTTTAAAAGCAGGAAATTAGAGGTCATCCATGTCTTTATGTCTGTAAGACAATCCTGCAGTTTAGCTAATTGGTGTGTGTCCTCTGGCTTCATGGATAGATAAAGCACAATGAAAATTTAAGCAATACCGTCTAATAATACTGCCTAAGGGAAGCATATATAAAGTGAATAAAATTGGTCCTAGCACAGAACCTTGTGGAACTCCATAATTAACTTTAGTCTGTGAAGAAGATTCCCCATTTACATGAACAAATTGTAATCTATTAGACAAATATGATTCAAACCACCGCAGCGCAGTGCCTTTAATACCTATGGCATGCTCATTATACCCAATCATGACACTCACCTGTTTCTAATTAACCTGTTCACCTGTGGAATGTTCCAAACAGGTGTCTTTTGAACATTCGTCAACTTTCCCAGTCTTTTGTTGCCCTGTCCCAGCTTTTTTGAAACGTGTTGCAGGCATCCATTTCAAAATGAGCAAATATTTGAACAAAAACAATAAAGTTTATCAGTTTAAACATTAAATATCTTGTCTTTGTGGTGTATTCAACTGAATATAGGTTGAAGAGGATTTGCAAATCATTGTATTGTGTTTTTATTTACATTTTGCACAACGTCCCAACTTCATTGGAATTGGGGTTGTACATGTGACGATAGGAGTGTAACCTGAGCGGTAAATCAAGAGCATTGGCCTCTGGCTCAGCTCCCTTTTTGTTCTGGTACAGCGTCCAAAGGACTCCTGCAACTGATTTAGTACCATAAATAATATGTATATGTTGGCTGGTCCCGCCTCCTCCTTTGCTGATGTGAACATTATTGTGCATATTTATTTTTCTGTTTAATATGCACATGTCACGCACATGAATGAGTGAAGCTCTTTAGCATCTCACCATGTCATTTAGGTCCTTCAGACTTTATTTTGAGGAGGAGCATTAGCATGGCAAAAAACTTTCAGCTTCTGACTCCCCACCTTTTTAATCATTTTTCTTTATTTGCCTCTCACATGCCTGGAAGCTCCTCACCATCTAACCACGTCATTTAGGTCATTCACATTTTATTTTCAGTAAATGCTTCTCAGGAGCATTAGCATGACTAAACACCTTCAGCTTCCTAGCTTTAATGTAGATGTAAATTAATATTCAAAGTTTTCAGCTAGTTGACAGTAGGGCTGAACAATATTGTGATATCAATATGATATATGATATGACTATGATTTGACACAAAGTGCAGCAACAGTGAAAATTAAACCTTCTTAAACAAAACAGTAATATCATCACACTCATTTTACACTCATCATAAGGTTAGGATACTGTGCCCTCCAAAAGTATTGAGACACTTGGAATTTCACATATTTTAATTTGTTTATGCCATTTTAAATACAAGAAATACAAAAAATAAAGAATACAAATTTCTAAAATTATCTTCCTCAAACTCAAACTGAAAGCAAATCTCTAAAACGTGATAAATCCTGTAAATAATAATCAGGTTTATTGCCAGTTTTCTTTAGACAAGTTAGGGGATGGAAACATGAACATTTCCAAGTCACATTTCCAAGTTTATTTACATCAATTATGAAGAAATACAAAAGTTTCTTTCACCAAAGCATCAAACATCCTCCTCTACACCACTTCACCAGGAAGCTGGATTTTATATTTTTAATTCATTTATATCAAGTTGTAGAGATTTGCTTTCAGTTTGAGTTTAAGGAAGATAACGTTAGATTTATTTATTTAAAGTTGTGTCACTTGTGTGTCACTCAGACAGCAAAATTAAGAGGCTAGTTAAAAATAAGTCCTTCAGAGAGCAAAATTAAGAGGTTACACAGGTTTTATACAGAACAGAGGTGGAGTAAATTACCTGTATTTCTTTCAGCCTGAGCTTCTTCACGTTATATCTCTTGAATCAACAGCTGCCCGCTTGTTTAAAATCACTGGAGACACATGCATATATAAAACAATCAGAATTAAAAGAGAAATGCTGCTTTTAACAACCTGGACCTCATTTCTGGCAATATGGTTGTTTATTCACCAATATAACTTTGGTGTCATTTGGAGTCCATGAGTTAAACATTTTTCTTCTACTAATGTGGATTAGAACTTTTTGTGGTACACAGCACCAGCTACTGTACAGGAGGAGCCTAGCAGTAAGTATGTGTCACTGATTTCCAGTGGTGGGCACAGTCCTGCTAATCAATCAATCAATCAATCAATTTTTTTTTATATAGCGCCAAATCACAACAAACAGTTGCCCCAAGGCGCTTTATATTGTAAGGCAAGGCCATACAATAATTACGTAAAAACCCAAAAGGTCAAAACGACCCCCTGTGAGCAAGCACTTGGCGACAGTGGGAAGGAAAAACTCCCTTTTAACAGGAAGAAACCTCCAGCAGAACCAGGCTCAGGGAGGGGCAGTCTTCTGCTGGGACTGGTTGGGGCTGAGGGAGAGAACCAGGAAAAAGACATGCTGTGGAGGGGAGCAGAGATCAATCACTAATGATTAAATGCAGAGTGGTGCATACAGAGCAAAAAGAGAAAGAAACAGTGCATCATGGGAACCCCCCAGCAGTCTACGTCTATAGCAGCATAACTAAGGGATGGTCCAGGGTCACCTGATCCAGCCCTAACTATAAGCTTTAGCAAAAAGGAAAGTTTTAAGCCTAATCTTAAAGTAGAGAGGGTGTCTGTCTCCCTGATCTGAATTGGGAGCTGGTTCCACAGGAGAGGAGCCTGAAAGCTGAAGGCTCTGCCTCCCATTCTACTCTTACAAACCCTAGGAACTACAAGTAAGCCTGCAGTCTGAGAGCGAAGCGCTCTATTGGGGTGATATGGTACTACGAGGTCCCTAAGATAAGATGGGACCTGATTATTCAAAACCTTATAAGTAAGAAGAAGAATTTTAAGTTCTATTCTAGAATTAACAGGAAGCCAATGAAGAGAGGCCAATATGGGTGAGATATGCTCTCTCCTTCTAGTCCCCGTCAGTACTCTAGCTGCAGCATTTTGAATTAACTGAAGGCTTTTTAGGGAACTTTTAGGACAACCTGATAATAATGAATTACAATAGTCCAGCCTAGAGGAAATAAATGCATGAATTAGTTTTTCAGCATCACTCTGAGACAAGACCTTTCTGATTTTAGAGATATTGCGTAAATGCAAAAAAAACCGGCCCTACATATTTGTTTAATATGCGCTTTGAATGACATATCCTGATCAAAAATGACTCCAAGATTTCTCACAGTATTACTAGAGGTCAGGGTAATGCCATCCAGAGTAAGGATCTGGTTAGACACCATGTTTCTAAGATTTGTGGGGCCAAGTACAATAACTTCAGTTTTATCTGAGTTTAAAAGCAGGAAATTAGAGGTCATCCATGTCTTTATGTCTGTAAGACAATCCTGCAGTTTAGCTAATTGGTGTGTGTCCTCTGGCTTCATGGATAGATAAAGCTGGGTATCATCTGCGTAACAATGAAAATTTAAGCAATACCGTCTAATAATACTGCCTAAGGGAAGCATATATAAAGTGAATAAAATTGGTCCTAGCACAGAACCTTGTGGAACTCCATAATTAACTTTAGTCTGTGAAGAAGATTCCCCATTTACATGAACAAATTGTAATCTATTAGACAAATATGATTCAAACCACCGCAGCGCAGTGCCTTTAATACCTATGGCATGCTCTAATCTCTGTAATAAAATTTTATGGTCAACAGTATCAAAAGCAGCACTGAGGTCTAACAGAACAAGCACAGAGATGAGTCCACTGTCCGAGGCCATAAGAAGATCATTTGTAACCTTCACTAATGCTGTTTCTGTACTATGATGAATTCTAAAACCTGACTGAAACTCTTCAAATAGACCATTCCTCTGCAGATGATCAGTTAGCTGTTTTACAACTACCCTTTCAAGAATTTTTGAGAGAAAAGGAAGGTTGGAGATTGGCCTATAATTAGCTAAGATAGCTGGGTCAAGTGATGGCTTTTTAAGTAATGGTTTAATTACTGCCACCTTAAAAGCCTGTGGTACATAGCCAACTAACAAAGATAGATTGATCATATTTAAGATCGAAGCATTAAATAATGGTAGGGCTTCCTTGAGCAGCCTGGTAGGAATGGGGTCTAATAAACATGTTGATGGTTTGGATGAAGTAACTAATGAAAATAACTCAGACAGAACAATCAGAGAGAAAGAGTCTAACCAAATACCGGCATCACTGAAAGCAGCCAAAGATAACGATACGTCTTTGGGATGGTTATGAGTAATTTTTTCTCTAATAGTTAAAATTTTGTTAGCAAAGAAAGTCATGAAGTCATTACTAGTTAAAGTTAATGGAATACTCAGCTCAATAGAGCTCTGACTCTTTGTCAGCCTGGCTACAGTGCTGAAAAGAAACCTGGGGTTGTTCTTATTTTCTTCAATTAGTGATGAGTAGAAAGATGTCCTAGCTTTACGGAGGGCTTTTTTTATAGAGCAACAGACTCTTTTTCCAGGCTAAGTGAAGATCTTCTAAATTAGTGAGACGCCATTTCCTCTCCAACTTACGGGTTATCTGCTTTAAGCTACGAGTTTGTGAGTTATACCATGGAGTCAGGCACTTCTGATTTAAAGCTCTCTTTTTCACAGGAGCTACAGCATCCAAAGTTGTCTTCAATGAGGATGTAAAACTATTGACGAGATACTCTATCTCCCTTACAGAGTTTAGGTAGCTACTCTGCACTGTGTTGTTATATGGCATTAGAGAACATAAAGAAGGAATCATATCCTTAAACCTAGTTACAGCGCTTTCTGAAAGACTTCTAGTGTAATGAAACTTATTCCCCACTGCTGGGTAGTCCATCAGAGTAAATGTAAATGTTATTAAGAAATGATCAGACAGAAGGGAGTTTTCAGGGAATACTGTTAAGTGTTCTATTTCCATACCATAAGTCAGAACAAGATCTAAGATATGATTAAAGTGGTGGGTGGACTCATTTACTTTTTGAGCAAAGCCAATAGAGTCTAATAATAGATTAAATGCAGTGTTGAGGCTGTCATTCTCAGCATCTGTGTGGATGTTAAAATCGCCCACTATAATTATCTTATCTGAGCTAAGCACTAAGTCAGACAAAAGGTCTGAAAATTCACAGAGAAACTCACAGTAACGACCAGGTGGACGATAGATAATAACAAATAAAACTGGTTTTTGGGACTTCCAATTTGGATGGACAAGACTAAGAGTCAAGCTTTCAAATGAATTAAAGCTCTGTCTGGGTTTTTGATTAATTAATAAGCTGGAATGGAAGATTGCTGCTAATCCTCCGCCCCGGCCCGTGCTACGAGCATTCTGACAGTTAGTGTGACTCGGGGGTGTTGACTCATTTAAACTAACATATTCATCCTGCTGTAACCAGGTTTCTGTAAGGCAGAATAAATCAATATGTTGATCAATTATTATATCATTTACCAACAGGGACTTAGAAGAGAGAGACCTAATGTTTAATAGACCACATTTAACTGTTTTAGTCTGTGGTGCAGTTGAAGGTGCTATATTATTTTTTCTTTTTGAATTTTTATGCTTAAATAGATTTTTGCTGGTTATTGGTGGTCTGGGAGCAGACACCGTCTCTACGGGGATGGGGTAATGAGGGGATGGCAGGGGGAGAGAAGCTGCAGAGAGGTGTGTAAGACTACAACTCTGCTTCCTGGTCCCAACCCTGGATAGTCAGGGTTTGGAGGATTTAAGAAAATTGGCCAGATTTCTAGAAATGAGAACTGCTCCATCCAAAGTGGGATGGATGCCGTCTGCCGTCTGGAGCCCTAATCTGCTAACCGCTAATTAGCAAAGCTAACTTTTTTGTTTGCTGTTGTTTGCTACATTTGAAAACCATCAGCACACCAATTAACTTCCGCTAAATTTAGTGCTGATAACTTTTAGCCCGCTAACATCTTTTTGCAGTCATAGTGAATAAACCTTAACAGTTAAAAGTATTTGTAAAGCCTAAAATCATACATTTTAGTTCCTGTCCGTTATGTGTTTTGTAGCAGACAGACAGATAGAGAGGTAGAGCTCAGTCCTCTGCCAGCTCAGGAGATCTGGCTACTGGGGAAAAAGGAAGAGAAGAAAAAAAAGATAATTTATTTTCACAGCCATACAATCTTGCAGAAGTGTCGCAGAAGACATCCAAAGCAAGGCAGTTTTGACTTATTGTTAAAATTTTAAACAAATAAATTCCGGACAGGTTATCGAAATTAACATTACCTCTGTTGTTTTTACAAAGTGAAAATATCAGCTACATGTGCTAGTTTTAAAGTAATGCACTAATTCTGAAGGTTTGAGCGTTTACAGACACACGTGCCAAAAGGCATTATGGGGAAATGAGCTTCCTGTCATCAGTTGATTGGTTTATTTATATGTAAAAACCAACACACAAGTTACTGTAATGTGTGTGTTGGTTTTTACAAATAAATCTGTATTTGTAAATATGTCCAAATTTTTTCATTTGTAAAAAAAAGGCAATTGGAAAACTGAAAATTGTGTTTAAGTGTGATTCAGCACTTATAGCGAATGGGCGGCAGTTGGTATTCACACTCCCATCCAGTAGATGGCAGTATTGTATGAATTTTAAGTCAAAATGTATAGAACAATGTGTTTCTTCTCCTTCTTCTTCTTTTTCTTTTTCTTTCTTTGCCCCTTTTCCTTCCTTTCTCTCTGGTCACTAGGTGTCTTTTGCTGAGAGAAGGGTAATCTTAGACAGAAGTGCTGGCTCGTTGTTGTCTGTGATTGCCTTGAATTTACTCAGAAGTATGAGTAGCTGCCAGTGTACTGGAATCAATACTAAAACTTATTGGTTTAGCTGTAACTTCCACTCAATTTTTTAAGGATTTATCGGTTTAGCTTTATAAAAGTTAACTTTTCAGTTAGCGGATTAACGGTTATCAAAGATAACTTTTTGGTTAGCTGTGCCCACCACTGCTGATTTCAAAATGCAGCTCTTTTCAATCAGACATGCGGTGCCGTGACATGCCAATCATCTGTGTCAATCAGATTTCAGGGGAGTCCAGTGCAACCCTCCGCTCTAGCTCCGCCCATGCCAGGAATTGTTCAACATTTGACATTTGCTGTTTCACTGTGGACTCAAAATTTGGCACTTCCTGTTTCAGTTTCAACTTGCCACTCAATTCCCGCGATATCCCACGAGATCTCGTCTCGTGGGATCCAGGAAGTGTTCAACATTTGACATTTCCTGTTTCACTGTGGACTCAAAATTTTGCACTTCCTGTTTGGGACTCCCTGTACCATGAGTGAACTTCACACCACTGCACGTCACTTCACGTCACTTTGCTTGCATAAATTATGGGTAAGATCATGGTGTCCACCTGTTGTTGCGAGTTCAAGTCCAATCTGCAATTATAAGACAACCTGATACTTTGCCATTTTGATCTTACATTCAGGTCAATGCTAGTATTATTGTTCATATAAAGTCTGGAGAGGTGTCATCATTACCCCCCCCCCCCCCATAAGACAGGCAGCAAAAAACAACAAATAAACAAAAAACATGAGTTTGGTTCGTTGGTGTTGAGCTCAGCACAACATACAGTGAATTATCTTCCTGATTCGGACTACACAGTTTACTGCAGTTATCCAGATCAAGAACACTCTTCAAATAGTCTGTGTAACTGTTTTCAAAACGACTTTGATCTGGCTGTTGTGTTCCGCTAGAATCGCTTTGTGAACGTCTCAATATTCACAATCACAACAAACATGAATTCATGGATCAAATCTTGCTTCCAGGGCTTAGTTCTGGAATCACTGGGGACACTTTTCATCGTGCAGTTTTCAAATATTTCCAAAAAAATAAATTTATTGACTTCACATCATTTTTGGAACATAAAGTAACTCTTTGCACACCAGAATGAGTGTTGAGGCGGTGATTGTTTTGGCTCCATCTGACTCTTTGCAGAGCGGCTTGTAGGTGTCTTAAGGTAAGCAGCGTGATGTGACGAACCACCACTGACACCTTCTCCTCGTTTGTTCTGATCGGATCACTGAATCTCTCCTGACTCAGGAGGAACGTTGTGTTCATGGCTGCATGATTTTCAATAAACCATACCAAAAATGTGAATTTTATATAGTTGCAGTGTTGCGCAAATACATTTACACTGAAAACCACTGAAAAATCATAAAATGTCAGTAATAAAGTTGTACACTTACTACACTGAGTGCAAAATACTTTTAACAAGAGTTCCACTGTTAGGAGAATACAGTCATAAAACAGAGACTGACATTTTCTGGCAATGGCCGTTGTGGTTACATCATGCTAATGCTAACTGTGGTTAGCATTGTCATATCCTTTCATGTGTTAGTGGTTAGCATTGCTATATATGGTCACCAACTGTGTGATTATCATTAACCATTAACATCAGCCACTAACCCTAACCCTACCAGAAATGCTAACCACATTTAGCATTTTCCTGAATTTGCATCAGCACTCAGGCACACCGTGTCAGTGTAACAGCTGTGAACCAGCTGTGAACCAACTGTGAACCAGCTGTGAACCAGCTGTGAACCAACTGTGAACCAGCTGTGAACCAACTGTGAACCAGCTGTGAACCAACTGTGAACCAGCTGTGAACCACACATTCTTAAGGTGCCCTGACACTTGCACAACTTTGATCCGGGCACTTGCGCACACTCTGGCGTGCAGGAGAGTAAATTAATTGCTGACCGTTGTAAACCATTATAAACTGTCTGCGGCTTCATGCAAGTGCGCAAAGAAGATTTTGAAATGTTCAAAAAAATTTCAGTGAACTTTACTTGAACATTGTGCAAACAATTAAAAAACACTGTGAGTGCAAGTGATTGCATCAGTGCACCGCATCAGAGCACATCTCATCTGATTGATTAATAATGAGATGTTAAATCGATCATAAACATACTTTTACAGCTGCTCATAAGAAGGACTGAGCATGCAACTGTTTTACCAAGCTATTAAACTATAAACATGACAAATAATGACGTTTTAGACTGTTCCAAATATGTTCTCCACCTCATGCAGTGCAGGAAACAGAGAGAAAAGATCCAGCTGAAACGGTCCTCTGTGATTCTGTAAGTGATTACAGGCATTTTCAGCAGTCAACTCTGAGAGAAAATGCTTACTAATTATTTTCTATACGCAGCATACAGTGGAACAAAACGCGGCATCCAGCTGGGAACACAGCGGGTGGGATGGTCATGATGAAATGTGTGCAGGTGTGCAGATCAAAGTTGTGCAAGTGGCAGGGGGCCTTAACAGACTGATTCACGGTGTGTACGAGTGATTTAAGACAACTTCACACATTCAGTCATTTTCTCACAGCTATGAACAAAATCTACAAATAATCCAGACCTGCAGTAAGATTTATGTGAAGATAGACATCCAATCCTACTTTTTCAGTAACTGCTTTGATATTTCATTACTTTGAAGTAGTTTCAATTTGAAAATTCCACACAAATTATCCTGTTTAATTCTACAATTTCAAATGTGACACATTTATTCATATAGTCCAGTGAGATGAATCATTTAAGCTGCAATAAAATAAGTTTGAGTGAAGGAAGAGTTTCCTTTATTCATGACCTTTATGTGAGGAAACATGTTTTTAAAATGCTTATTCGTGTCAGAGGGCGACGTCCTTAATTCAGCGATGGAATCTGAACCTCAGCGGGATGAAACGGTGTTAAACACGCTCCTTAGTTTTTCCCATTTGCTGGCTTCAGTTCCTCTGTTAATTCCAATTTTTATACCATTAAGACAGACTTTATTCTGTGTTCTTCTGACAGCTGTACATCAAAATCCTGAATATGTTCTTCTTCAAGAAAAAAAAAAAATCTCCAGTGTCCTTAGTGGACAACTCTGATGCACATGTGCGGGTCATGTAAACTTATTAGGTCATGGGAGTTTATTCGTGTTAAGTTGCTCTTCTAACTAATGTGCGCTGAGTTAGATACAGGTGGGATACAGCAGGTTTACAGAAGTAATTCAAGCATTTATCTGGATTTACAAGCATTCGCCAAATCACGCGTGCTACACTCATACACGAAAAAAGACACGAGAAATTTAAGACAGGTTACGAAATTGTTCCTGCCCGAGTCTCCTTCAGTTTTTACTGTTTATGCTGAGTCAGCATATTGCACTTTATCTCCATAGAGGCTTTTCAGGTTTCAAATCCCGTAAAACCTCGGAGACGTCGCTGCGCTGCGAGATCTCAGTAACATTGAGAACTGCATTGAGACGCTCTGATCATGCTGCACTTTAACCGCTGCACACAGACAACACCATTAACATCACAACATAAAACTATTTTTATATTGTACCTAAAACTCTTGTGAATATATTCTCTGGGTTTATAGACGTTGTTATTGTGTTTGTTTCATGTAAACATGCGAGAATCACAGTCTGTCTCTCTGTTATTTTCAATGGGAGCTGCTGTGAGCTACAATCGCTTCCTGATCATGTCGTTCTGGGGGAAAGTGAAGTTTGCTCTGTAACGTCTTGATTATTGTTCTTTACAACACTGTTTGTCCTCTTTGTTCCAGACTAATATATATAATATGTCTGAAATTCGGTTTGCGTTTATTAAATTCCACGCAGATTAAACGTAACAGACACGGATTATTTGTTATAATTGTTTTAGCAAGTTTTCAGGGTATCATGCAGCAGTCTCTTATTAATGTGATGAAAAGCATAAAAAAATACATTTTTGTAGTATAATATTAATTTACAATTGTCATCATGTGGATTCTCTATGTTGTTTTGACTGCAGCGACTCTCTGGCGCGCAAGGGATTATGGGATACGTGAAAACCCAGAATTAATATGGCAGAAAAGTTGTATTGTTACAAGAATAAGTTGGTAACATAAGAACTGAGGGAAAAAAGAAATGAAATGAACCTCCAAAATGAGGTGGCAGTAAATTAAATTCATAATCATGTCGTGTTGTGTCAATAAATTCATAATGACACGCTGACATGAACACATCTACAGCAGGACAGAGTTACAAAATTAAATTACAAAATAAATGTAATTGTAATCTCTTACAGTTACTAAGGAAAATATGTAATTTAGTTACTAATTAAAATATTGGTGATTACAAAGAAATTACATATAAATAATAAAAACTTAAGTGTAAATTTTTTTTCCGTCTTTCCTGTGTGGGCGGGGCATATTACTGAACAACATGGGTCACCAAAATCTGTGGAGGCAAATTTGATAACTGTATGTTCCCGGAATATAAATTGTGAAAGTTATTGTTTGGGAAGTTCTACAACTTATACACCTGTGTGACTTATATACAGGAAAAACATCACATGTTCATTATTAATTAATATGTATATGTCACGAACATGAATGCACGAAGCTCTTCATCTCACCATGTCATTTAGGTCCTTGCTAACAGCTAATTATTGAAGATAATGTTTTCATTATCGGATTAACTTTTCAGATAACGTTGAAACCCATCATCAGACTAATTATCTTCTGATCATTTTTAGATCGCTAACGTAATTTGCAGACGTGGTAAACAAAGCTGAATAGTTACAAACATCTGTGAAATCTAAAATCAGCTAAGCACCTACCTGTTAAATGTTTCATAGTAGAAACGACCCCCTTGCTCACAGGGGGTCGTTTTGACCGTTGGGGTTTTACATAATTATTGTATGGCCTTACCTTACAATATAAAGCGCCTTGGGGCAACTGTTTGTTGTGATTTGGCGCTATATAAAAAAATTGATTGATTGATTGATTGATAGAAGTGTAGTTCTATCCTCCGTAAACAGAGGAGAGCTGCTTCTAGAAGGAACCGCTCTATCCTCTGCAGGCAAAGGAGAACTGGTCACAAAAAAGGGGGAAAAAAAGACGCATTTCTTTTGATCCCATACTGATATGCTGGCAATGTCACCCAAGTCATCCAGAGGCATACATTTTGTTGGGGACAGTGAATGCACGGACCCACGCCAGGGGGCGTGAATGAACGGTCAATAGAGTTTCTAAATAAATAACAATTTATTTTGCAAATGTGCACAAACACCCAAATATGCTTTAGCCAGTCAATTCAAAACGGTGACGCGTGGGCAGGCCCGAGGGTAGGAGACGCCTATCCAGACAAGAGCCGGGACCCATGAAGTTCCACCACCAACAGAGACCTGCAACACACCAGAGCCGCCAAGTCCTGAATCCCCAGGTGGCCACCGCTCCAGCTGTCAGACCCGGTACTGCTGGCAGGAACAAACACAGGTTAAGGTGGGTGTGTGTACACCCAGCAAAAAGTCAGCAAAAAACACAGTTCCTTCCTGAGGGAAAATCCTCCACTCCCAGAGAGCAGGAAGACTGAGTACGTGCAGTGCCTAATGTAATACTTAGAGATTAGGAAAGTGAAGAGTGGAAACGCCAGCTCCTCCAAACCTTCACAAAACCAGGTCCAAGCTGCAAGTATACAGAAGGTTACGACTGCAAAGAGTTCAGAAGCAAAATATGTGCGTACGGCACAAAAACGGGTGAGAAGTTTACCTGAAAGGTAAGCAGATAACTCGGCAGAGTTATGGTGTCTCTTCCAGGCTTTTATGGCTGAGGTGATGGGTGTTGATGACTGACAGCCGACAAGGTGCACCCCTCAACGGGCGCCTCCTGGCACCTGACCCGGCTTGTTGGGGTGCCGCTGGTAGAAGTCCGCCAGGAGGGCGGGATCCAAGATGAAGCTCCTCTTCACCCAGGAGCATTCTTCTGGTCCATATCCCTCCCAGTCTACCAGGTACTGGTACCCCTGACCCCTCCGACGTACATCAAGGAGCCTTCGTACGGTCCAAGCTGGCTCGCCGTCGATGATGCGGGCAGGAGGCGGCACCAGTCCGAGGGTGCAGAAGTCTGAAGTGTGGTATGGTTTGATCTTTGACACATGAAACACCGGTCAGTGAGTCTTGGTGAGTCCGTATGCAGAGATATGTTTTTGGTTGATAGCCAAACCTCTTGCCTGGGCTGGTAAGCTGGGGCCGGGGCTCGTCGGTGGTCTGCATGGTCCTTAGCCCACATCCAGGCTCTCAAGAGAGCAGAGCGGGCAGTTTTCCACACCCGACGGCATCTCCTGAGGTGGGCCTGGACCGAGGGCACCTCGACCTCTCCCTCTACGGCAGGAAACAATGGGGGCTGGTACCCCAAACATACCTCAAAGGGGGAGAGGCCGGTAGATGATGAGATTTGGCTGTTGTGGGTGTACTCGATCCATCCCAGATGTTGATTCCAGGCCGTCGGGTGCGTGGAGGTAACACACCGCAAGGCCTGCTCTAAGTCCTGGTTTGCCTGCTCTGCTTGGCCGTTGGTCTGGGGGTGGTACCCGGACGACAGGCTCGCCGTGACCCCCAGCTACCTACAGAAACTCCTCCAGAGTTGCGAGGAGAACTGAGGACCACGGTCCGAAACAATGTCAGTTGGGATACCATGCAGACGCACAACGTGGTACACCAGGAGGTCTGCAGTCTCCTGGGCCATCGGGAGCTTCGGGAGGGCCACGAAGTGGGCCGCCTTGGAAAACCGGTCCACTATCGTCAGGATGGCAGTCATTCCCTGGGACGCAGGGAGGCCCGTGACAAAGTCCAGGCCAATGTGGGACCAGGTGCGACGAGGCACGGGTAGCGGCTGGAGGAGTCCCTTCTGTGGTTGATGAACTGCCTTGCCCCTGGCACAGGTGGTACAGGCCCAGACGTAGTCCCGGGTGTCGGCTTCAACCGACGCCCACCAGAACCGCTGCCGGACCACTGCCATGGTTCTTCGCACCCCTGGATGGCAGGAGAGCTTGGAACCGTCAAATACGGCAGTCCGAGCATCTGAACATGTTCTTATGTGCATATGAAAATAAAATTCTTTTGAATCCTTTGAATCCTTGAAGTTGAAATCCAACCGAGCAGTGAGGTTGGTGAGAATATGCTGCAACTCACCCAACGCACCTCCTGCTGGAGCCTGCGCACCTTGGTATACGCCCCTCGTAGTCAATCAATCAATCAATCAACTTTTTTCTTGTATAGCGCCAAATCACAACAAACAGTTGCCCCAAGGCGCTCCACATTGCAAGGCAAGGCCATACAATAATTATGAAACACAGTCTACGTCTAAAGCAACATAACCAAGGGATGGTCCAGGGTCACCCGATCCAGCCCTAACTATAAGCCTTAGCGAAAAGGAAAGTTTTAAGCCTAATCTTAAAAGTAGAGAGGGTATCTGTCTCCCTGATCTGAATTGGGAGCTGGTTCCACAGGAGAGGAGCCTGAAAGCTGAAGGCTCTGCCTCCCATTCTACTCTTACAAACCCTAGGAACTACAAGTAAGCCCGCAGTCTGAGAGCGAAGCGCTCTAATGGGGTAATATGGTACTATGAGGTCCCTAAGATAAGATGGGACCTGATTATTCAAAACCTTATAAGTAAGAAGAAGAATTTTAAATTCTATTCTAGCATTAACAGGAAGCCAATGAAGGGAGGCCAACACGGGTGAGATATGCTCTCTCCTGCTAGTCCCCGTCAGTACTCTAGCTGCAGCATTCTGAACCAACTGAAGGCTTTTTAGGGAACTTTTAGGACAACCTGATAATAATGAATTACAATAGTCCAGCCTAGAGGAAACAAATGCATGAATTAGTTTTTCAGCATCACTCTGAGACAAGACCTTTCTGATTTTAGAGATATTGCGTAAATGCAAAAAGGCAGTCCTACATATTTGTTTAATATGCGCTTTGAATGACATATCCTGATCAAAAATAACTCCAAGATTTCTCACAGTATTACTAGAGATCAGGGAAATGCCATCCAGAGTAACGATCTGGTTAGACACCATGCTTCTAAGATTTGTGGGGCCAAGTACAATAACTTCAGTTTTATCTGAGTTTAAAAGCAGGAAATTAGAGGTCATCCATGTCTTTATGTCTGTAAGACAATCCTGCAGTTTAGCTAATTGGTGCGTATCCTCTGGCTTCATGGATAGATAAAGCTGGGTATCATCTGCGTAACAATGAAAATTTAAGCAATACCGTCTAATAATACTGCCCAAGGGAAGCATGTATAAAGTGAATAAAATTGGTCCTAGCACAGAACCTTGTGGAACTCCATAATTAACTTTAGTCTGTGAAGAAGATTCCCCATTTACATGAACAAACTGTAATCTATTAGACAAATATGATTCAAACCACCGCAGCGCAATGCCTTTAATACCTATGACATGCTCTAATCTCTGTAATAAAATTTTATGGTCAACAGTATCAAAAGCAGCACTGAGGTCCAACAGAACAAGCACAGAGATAAGTCCACTGTCCGAAGCCATAAGAAGATCATTTGTAACCTTCACTAATGCTGTTTCTGTACTATGATGAATTCTAAAACCTGACTGAAACTCTTCAAATAGACCATTCCTCTGCAGGTGATCAGTTAGCTGTTTTACAACTACCCTCTCAAGAATCTTTGAGAGAAAAGGAAGGTTGGAGATTGGCCTATAATTAGCTAAGATAGCTGGGTCAAGTGATGGCTTTTTAAGTAATGGTTTAATTACTGCCACCTTAAAGGCCTGTGGTACATAACCAACTAACAAAGATAGATTGATCATATTTAAGATTGAAGCATTAAATAATGGTAGGACTTCCTTGAGCAGTCTGGCAGGAATGGGGTCTAATAAGCATGTTGATGGTTTGGATGAAGTAACTAATGAAAATAACTCAGACAGAACAATCGGAGAGAAAGAGTCTAACCAAATACCGGCATCACTGAAAGCAGCCAAAGATAACGATACATCTTTGGGATGGTTATGAGTAATTTTTTCTCTAATAGTCAAAATTTTGTTAGCAAAGAAAGTCATGAAGTCATTACTAGTTAAAGTTAATGGAATACTCAGCTCAATAGAGCTCTGACTCTTTGTCAGCCTGGCTACAGTGCTGAAAAGAAACCTGGGGTTGTTCTTATTTTCTTCAATTAGTGATGAGTAGAAAGATGTCCTAGCTTCACGAAGGGCTTTCTTATAGAGCAACAAACTCTTTTTCCAGGCTAAGTGAAGATCTTCTAAATTAGTGAGACGCCATTTCCTCTCCAACTTACGGGTTATCTGCTTTAAGCTACGAGTTTGTGAGTTATACCACGGAGTCAGACACTTCTGATTTAAAGCTCTCTTTTTCAGAGGAGCTACAGCATCCAAAGTTGTCTTCAATGAGGATGTAAAACTATTGACAAGATACTCTAACTCCCTTACAGAGTTTAGGTAGCTACTCTGCTCTGTGTTGGTATATGACATTAGAGAACATAAAGAAGGAATCATATCCTTAAACCTAGTTACAGCGCTTTCTGAAAGACTTCTAGTGTAATGAAACGTATTCCCCACTGCAGGGTAGTCCATCAGGGTAAATGTAAATGTTATTAAAAAATGATCAGACAAAAGGGAGTTTTCAGGGAATACTGTTAAGTCTTCTATTTCCATACCATAAGTCAGAACAAGATCTAAAATATGATTAAAGTGGTGGGTGGACTCATTTACTTTTTGAGCAAAGCCGATAGAGTCTAATAATAGATTAAATGCAGTGTTGAGGCTGTCATTCTCAGCATCTGTGTGGATGTTAAAATTGCCCACTATAATTATCTTATCTGAGCTAAGCACTAAGTCAGACAAAAGGTCTGAAAATTCACAGAGAAACTCACAGTAACGACCAGGTGGACGATAGATAATAACAAATAAAACTGGTTTTTGGGACTTCCAATTTGGATGGACAAGACTAAGATACAAGCTTTCAAATGAATTAAAGCTCTGTCTAGGTTTTTGATTAATTAATAAGCTGGAATGGAAGATTGCTGCTAATCCTCCGCTCCGGCCCGTGCTACGAGCATTCTGACAGTTAGTGTGACTCGGGGGTGTTGACTCATTTAAACTAACATATTCATCCTGCTGTAACCAAGTTTCTGTTAGGCAGAATAAATCAATACGTTGATCAATTATTATATCATTTACCAACAGGGACTTAGAAGAAAGAGACCTAATGTTTAATAGACCACATTTAACTGTTTTAGTCTGTGGTGCAATTGAAGGTGCTATATTATTTTTTCTTTTTGAATTTTTATGCTTAAATAGATTTAAGCATAAAATATTAAATATATTAGTCCATGACGTGGCCGAGTTATCCTGTTGAGGAAAGTGAATGCACGGACCCACACCAGGGGGCGTGAATGAACGGTCAATAGAGTTTCTAAATAAATAATTTATTTTGCAAATGTGCACAAACACTCAAACACTTTAGTCAGTCAATTCAAAACGGTGACGCGTGGGCAGGCCCGAGGGTAGGAGACGCCTATCCAGAGAAGAGCCGGGACCCACGATGTTCCACCGCCAGTGGAGACCTGCAACACACCAGAGCCACCAAGTCCCGAATCCCCAGGTGGCCACCGCTCCAGCTGTCAGACCCGGTACTGCTGGCAGGAACAAGCACAGGTTAAGGTGGGTGTGTGTACACCCAGCAAACAGTCAGCAAAAAACACAGTTCCTTCCTGAAGGAAAATCCTCCACTCCCAGAGAGCAGGAAGACTGAGTACGTGCAGTGCCTAATGTAATACTTAGAGATTAGGAAAGTGAGGAGTGGAAACGCCAGCTCCTCCAAACCTCCACAAAACCAGCTCCAAGCTGCAAGTATACAGAAGGTTATGACTGCAAAGAGTTCAGAAGCAAAATATGTGCGTACGGCACAAAAACGGCTCAGAAGTTTACCAGAAAGGTAAGCAGATAACTCGGCAGAGTTATGGTGTCTCTCCCAGGCTTTAATGGCTGAGGTGATGGGTGTTGATGACTGACAGCTGACTGCCGACAAGGTGCACCTGGTGATCCAACCAGGCCACTGCGCCCTCTGGTGCCTGAAACCCGCCAACAGGCACGGCGCCCTCTGGTGGTGGGCCAGCAGTACCTCCTCTTGATCAGGCTCCACAAGGACAACAAACCTCTTTGTATATTGTGCCTAAAACTCTCATGAATATATTCTCTGGGTTTATAGACGTTATTGTTTGTTTTATGTAAAAATGCCAAAAGAAGCCTAGGTTGCTTCTCCATTATTTTCAATTGAACTCATTGCAGTCAATTCCTGTTTGCTATTAAATCAAATCAAATCAAATCAGTTTTATTTATATAGCGCCAAATCACAACAAACAGTTGCCCCAAGGCGCTTTATATTGTAAGGCAAGGCCATACAATAATTATGTAAAACCCCAACGGTCAAAACGACCCCCTGTGAGCAACCACTTGGCAACAGTGGGAAGGAAAAACTCCCTTTAACAGGAAGAAACCTCCAGCAGAACCAGGCTCAAGGAGGAGCAGTCTTCTGCTGGGACTGGTTGGGGCTGAGGGGAGAGAATCAGGTAAAAGACATGCTGTGGAAGAGAGCAGAGATCAATCACTAATGATTAAATGCAGAGTGAGGCATACAGAGCAAAAAGAGAAAGAAACACTCAGTGCATCATGGGAACCCCCCAGCAGTCTAAGTCTATAGCAGCATAACTAAGGGATGGTTCAGGGTCACCTGATCCAGCCCTAACTATAAGCTTTAGCAAAAAGGAAAGTTTTAAGCTTAATCTTAAAAGTAGAGAGGGCCCTATTAGAGTCCTGTTTGTCATACACTGTCTGTTGTCTTTGTTCCAGAGTAATATATATATAAGATGTCTGAAATTCAGTTTGCATTTATTAAATTCCACGCATCTTAAAAAGTAGCAGACACAGATTATCTGGAATTTTGTTTTGGTCTCTACTGCCATCTACTGGCCAGTAGTGTTCATGGCAGTATTCGCCCTAGTACTGAGCGTCCAGTAGTTGGCAGTGTTCTATTTATTTTGACACCGGTTATATCAGACGGTTATCTAATTACAACTTGCCTTTTTTTTGAAAATGGCTTTTTTTAACAAATAAAAAATGGCATATTTTACAAAAGCACATTTATCTGTAAACACGAACACATGTCACATTAACGTGTTAGTGTTTACATAGAATGAATGAGTCAACCAATCAGTGTTAGCGGAGGCACATTTTATCCATCATCCTTTGCCATCTGTCTGTGTTTGTTACAAAACTTCAGAATTAGTGCATTATTCAACATTAAAAGATATGTTATATTTTAACTTTGTACAAATGACAGAATTGACATTAATGTAGTTATTCTATCAGTATTCATTTTATTTATACACCAAACCATAAGTCAGCACTGCTTTTTTCAAGACCCCGGCCTGACGGCGACACTGTTATTGAGTAGAGAGTTAAGCTTCGCTGCTCCTCTCAGCTGCTTCTGTGTTGGAAGCCATGTAGTAAACAGGAGCTTCCAGCAGGGGGCAGGGTGCACAAAGAACAAAGTGCTGACTCATTGTTTGGGTCTGTAGTTGCCTTTGATGCTAACAGAAGCAATCATTATGTTAAAACTCAAAATCAGCTTGTTAGTAGTTGTAAGTGTACTGGAGATAATACTAAAAGTTTTCAGTTAGCTGTAGCTTCCGATAAATTTTTGGGTGGTTTATTGGTTTAACTTTATAAAAGATAACTTTTCAGTTAGCTGATTATCTGTTATCGAAGCTAATTTTTTGGTTAGCTGTGTACACCACTGTCCAGACTTTTTTCAGTAAATGCTTCTGGGGAGCATTAGCATGGCTAAAAATCTTCACCCCCATTGTATTGTAGCATTATTATTATTACTATTATTGTTGTTGTTGCTATTGTTATTATTATTATTATACTCTGGTTATTGGCGACTCTGTTTTGAGAAATGTGAAGTTAGCGACACCAGCAACCATAGTCAATTGTCTTCCGGGGGCCAGAGCAGGCGACATTGAAGGAAATTTGAAACTGCTGGCTAAGGCTAAGCGTAAATTTGGTAAGATTGTAATTCATGTCGGCAGTAATGACACCCGGTTACGCCAATCGGAGGTCACTAAAATTAATATTGAATCAGTGTGTAACTTTGCAAAAACAATGTCGGACTCTGTAGTTTTCTCTGGGCCCCTCCCCAATCGGACCAGGAGTGACATGTTTAGCCGCATGTTCTCCTTGAATTGCTGGCTGTCTGAGTGGTGTCCAAAAAATGAGGTGGGCTTCATAGATAATTGGCAAAGCTTCTGGGGAAAACCTGGTCTTGTTAGGAGAGACGGCATCCATCCCACTTTGGATGGAGCAGCTCTCATTTCTAGAAATCTGGCCAATTTTCTTAAACCCTCCAAACCGTGACTATCCAGGGTTGGGACCAGGAAGCAGAGTTGTAGTCTTACACACCTCTCTGCAGCTTCTCTCCCCCTGCCATCCCCTCATTACCCCATCCCCGTAGAGACGGTGCCTGCTCCCAGACCACCAATAACCAGCAAAAATCTATTTAAGCATAAAAATTCAAAAAGAAAAAATAATATAGCACCTTCAACTGCACCACAGACTAAAACAGTTAAATGTGGTCTATTAAACATTAGGTCTCTCTCTTCTAAGTCCCTGTTAGTAAATGATATAATAATTGATCAACATATTGATTTATTCTGCCTAACAGAAACCTGGTTACAGCAGGATGAATATGTTAGTTTAAATGAGTCAACACCCCCGAGTCACACTAACTGTCAGAATGCTCGTAGCACGGGCCGGGGCGGAGGATTAGCAGCAATCTTCCATTCCAACTTATTAATTAATCAAAAACCCAGACAGAGCTTTAATTCATTTGAAAGCTTGTCTCTTAGTCTTGTCCATCCAAATTGGAAGTCCCAAAAACCAGTTTTATTTGTTATTATCTATCGTCCACCTGGTCGTTACTGTGAGTTTCTCTGTGAATTTTCAGACCTTTTGTCTGACTTAGTGCTTAGCTCAGATAAGATAATTATAGTGGGTGATTTTAACATCCACACAGATGCTGAGAATGACAGCCTCAACACTGCATTTAATCTATTATTAGACTCTATTGGCTTTGCTCAAAATGTAAATGAGCCCACCCACCATTTTAACTGCACTTTAGATCTTGTTCTGACATATGGCATAGAAATTGAAGACTTAACAGTATTCCCTGAAAACCCCCTGTTGTCTGATCATTTCTTAATAACATTTACCTTTAGTTTAATGGACTACCCAGCAGTGGGGAATATCAGGAGAGTCAGACAGGAATGGCTGGACACAAATGCAGGACGCGACACAATAGCTCTGGTTGAGATCGGCGTTTACTGAGAAACTCAGTGGGGTTCGGTACACAAATAGGCAGTCCAAAACAAGCAAACAAAGCAGAATCATCAGGCAAAAGCGTGGTCGGTACAAACAGGCAGATGGTCAGATACACTACGTGGCAACAGGACTTAGAAGATACAAACTGAACAGAGCTAGAAGTGAGGGCACCAGGCGCAACGATCGAGCGAATAACCAGTGCAACCAGTGAGACTAATATACACCTGGGTAATAGGCAGCTGATCAGAAACACCTGTGCAGAAGGATCCAGAAGTGGGTGTGGTCAAGACAGTACCATGCCCACCACCTAGCACCAAGAGAAAAGGAAGACATAATCACCAAAAAACACTGACCTAAAACATGGCCGAAGAGCCGAACAATCACAGATCATTACAGGGAATAAGTTTTATTACACTAGAAGTCTTTCAGAAAGCGCTGTAACTAGGTTTAAAGATATGATTCCTTCTTTATGTTCTCTAATGCCATATACCAACACAGTGCAGAGTAGCTACCTAAACTCTGTAAGGGAGATAGAGTATCTCGTCAATAGCTTTACATCCTCATTGAGCACAACTTTGGATGCTGTAGCTCCTCTGAAAAAGAGAGCTTTAAATCAGAAGTGCCTGACTCCGTGGTATAACCCACAAACTCGCAGCTTAAAGCAGATAACCCGTAAGTTGGAGAGGAAATGGCGTCTCACTAATTTAGAAGATCTTCACTTAGCCTGGAAAAGAGTCTGTTGCTCTATAAAAAAGCCCTCCGTAAATCTAGGACATCTTACTAGTCATCACTAATTGAAGAAAATAAGAACAACCCCAGGTTTCTTTTCAGCACTGTAGCCAGGCTGACAAAGAGTCAGAGCTCTATTGAGCCGAGTATTCCATTAACTTTAACTAGTAATGACTTCATGACTTTCTTTGCTAATAAAATTTTAACTATTAGACAAAAAATTACTCATAACCATCCCAAAGACGTATTTTTATGTTCAGCTGAGTTTCAGTCAGGTTTCAGAATTCATCATAGTACAGAAACAGCATTAGTGAAGGTTACAAATGATCTTCTTATGGCCTCAGACAGTGGACTCATCTCTGTGCTTGTTCTGTTAGACCTCAGTGCTGCTTTTGATACTGTTGACCATAAAATTTTATTACAGAGATTAGAGCATGTCATAGGTATTAAAGGCACTGCGCTGTGGTGGTTTGAATCATATTTATCTAATATATTACAATTTGTTTATGTAAATGGGGAGTCTTCTTCACAGACTAAGGTTAATTATGGAGTTCCACAAGGTTCTGTGCTAGGACCAATTTTATTCACTTTATACATGTTTCCCTTAGGCAGTATTATTAGACGGTATTGCTTAAATTTTCATTGTTACGCAGATGATACCCAGCTTTATCTATCCATGAAGCCAGAGGACACACACCAATTAGCTAAACTGCAGGAATGTCTTACAGACATAAAGACATGGATGACCTCTAATTTCCTGCTTTTAAACTCAGATAAAACTGAAGTTATTGTACTTGGCCCCACAAATCTTAGAAACATGGTGTCTAACCAGATCCTTACTCTGGATGGCATTACCCTGACCTCTAGTAATACTGTGAGAAATCTTGGAGTCATTTTTGATCAGGATATGTCATTCAATGCGCATATTAAACAAATATGTAGGACTGCTTTTTTGCATTTACGCAATATCTCTAAAATCAGAAAGGTCTTGTCTCAGAGTGATGCTGAAAAACTAATTCATGCATTTATTTCCTCTAGGCTGGACTATTGTAATTCATTATTATCAGGTTGTCCTAAAAGTTCCCTAAAAAGCCTTCAGTTAATTCAAAATGCTGCAGCTAGAGTACTGACGGGGACTAGAAGGAGAGAGCATATCTCACCCATATTGGCCTCTCTTCATTGGCTTCCTGTTAATTCCAGAATAGAATTTAAAATTCTTCTTCTTATAAGGTTTTGAATAATCAGGTTCCATCTTATCTTAGGGACCTCGTAGTACCATATCACCCCAATAGAGCGCTTCGCTCTGACTGCAGGCTTACTTGTAGTTCCTAGGGTTTGTAAGAGTAGAATGGGAGGCAGAGCCTTCAGCTTTCAGGCTCCTCTCCTGTGGAACCAGATCCCTACTGCTGGGGGGTTCCCATGATGCACTGTTTCTTTCTCTTTTTGCTCTGTATGCACCACTCTGCATTTAATCATTAGCGATTGATCTCTGCTCCCCTCCACAGCATGTCTTTTTCCTGGTTCTCTCCCTTCAGCCCCAACCAGTCCCAGCAGAAGACTGCCCCTCCCTGAGCCTGGTTCTGCTGGAGGTTTCTTCCTGTTAAAAGGGAGTTTTTTTTGCTCACAGGGGGTCGTTTTGACCGTTGGGGTTTTTCTGTAATTATTGTATGGCTTTTGCCTTACAATATAAATCGCCTTGGGGCAACTGTTTGTTGTGATTTGGCGCTATATAAATAAAATTGATTTGAATTGATTTGATATTATTATTATTAATATATAAACAAAAATAAATTAAAAAAAACTACAATTTGTAATACATTTGACTCTTTCACGAGAACAAATGCTTGGTCATTATTATACAGAAAACAAATGCACACAAACGTGCTGACAGCTGCAGCAGCTTAATGCTAACTTTAACATTAAAAATGCCATAGACATGCTAACTTGTTAGCTTTGGTTAGCATCATTAGCATCCCATTTTTAAGCTATAAAATACATCTGTCAACTGTTTCAGAAGACCATAACAGGTCGGTTTAACATAAAAAGGTAAATATTACTCACAGACATATGCTCTTTAGGGTTTTAGCGGGGAAAATTAAGATAAAGCTGTTGTGTGGGCCACTGAAGAGGAGGTACTGCTGGCCTCCACCAGAGGGCGCCCTGCCTGAAGTGCGGGCTTCAGGCACGAGAGGGTGCTGCCGCCTCTTCAGGACAGTCAGACGTGGCAGCTGTCAATCATCATCTCCAACAGCTGTCATTCATCAACCACTCCATAAAGCCGGATGACATCTCCACCTCGTTGCCGAGATATCGTCAAGCCAAGAAGGTAATACCTCAGCCGTGATTGTGCCGTGCGCACATTATTTTCTCCAGTCTTTGATATTGTTTCAGGAGTCTACTCGCTGTTGTTGTTCTGTCGGAGTACAGAGTGGTGACGAAGTGAAGGGTGTTCACTTGTCACACCGAACTACAGAGACAACCGGAGTTTAACTGTCAATAAAAGGTGGAGGTGTTCTTTCCCACTTTAAAAGGAGAAGTCTGACTGTTCTGACTGTGTTACTGGGTGTGCACACACCCACCCTTGATTGTTTCTGCTTCCTGCCAGCAGTACCAGATCTGACAGCCGGAGACGGTGACCACCTGGGGACTCGAGACTTGGCGGCTCCAGTATTCTCCGGGTTCGGTGGCGGTGGAAATCGTGTGGGTTCCAGCTCCTCTCTGGACGGACATCTTCTATCCTCGAGCCTGCCCACACGTCACCTTTGTAGATTGACTACATACAAATTCTGTAGTCGTCTGTATTTCGTTGTGCACATTCACAACAGTAAAGTGTTCTATTTTCGGCTCATTCATTGTCCATTCATTTACGCCCCCTGTTGTGGGTCCGTGTCACTACACTTTCCCAACAAAAGCGAAATAAAACAATGAATCAACGAAGCATTAGATTGAAGTGCTTCAATCTGCGAATCACTGCTTCGATTGGTTCAATGTTCAAAGCAAATCCACGCTGCAGAAAAGTTGATTACAGACCCATTGCAGGGTCTGTAATCAATGTAGAAAAATGATCATTTTCCTGACCAACACCCCCAAAAACAATGGCCATTCTGAAGTACCGATAAGGGAATCGTTAAGCAAAAAGGTTATTGATGTCGGGCGATCGAATCATTTCTTAACGATACCCTTTGGAAAGGAGTAGAATGCCACTTCCTTATTTGTTTTAGTGTACTTGGTGCAATTGATAGCTGAACGCTCAGTTCCTTTAGATCTTGATGTTTGTTCTGATGTTGCTGGTATGACAGTTATGATCATGAAAAATGCACTTAAACAAAAACCTTTGTCTCTAATATTGTGTGTCTATAGCAACACCCAGTTACACACATTCAAAATGATGGCCTGCATTCCAGCCACTTACAATGCAGCATACAGGAAGTCGGCCCTCTCTATGTTCTCTCTGCGTGCGGTGCTGTGACATGCCAATCATCTGGGTGGCACCTAGGGTGTCCAATCAGATTTCAGGGAAGTCCAGTGCAACCACTGAACTCTACAACCCAGCTACATATATATATATATATATATATATATATATATATATATACGAGGGCTGTCCATAAAGTATAGGTCCTTTTTATTTTTTTCAAAAACTATATGGATTTCATTCATATGTTTTTACGTCAGACATGCTTGAACCCTCGTGTGCATGCGTGAGTTTTTCCACGCCTGTCGGTGACGTCATTCGCCTGTGAGCACTCCTTGTGGGAGGAGTCGTCCAGCCCCTCGTCGGAATTCCTTTGTCTGAGAAGTTGCTGAGAGACTGGCGCTTTGTTTGATCAAAATTTTTTCTAAACCTGTGAGACACATCGAAGTGGACATGGTTCGAAAAATTAAGCTGGTTTTCAGTGAAAATTTTAACGGCTGATGAGAGATTTTGTGGTGACACTGTCGCTTTAAGGACTTCCCACGGTGCGAGACGTCGCGCTGCGCTCTCAGGCGGCATCATCAGCCTGTTTCAAGCTGAAAACCTCCACATTTCAGGCTCTATTGATCCAGGACGTCGTGAGAGAACAGAGATGTTTCAGAAGAAGTCGGTTTCAGCATTTTATCCGGATATTCCACTGTTAAAGGAGATTTTTTTAATGAAAGACGTGCGGACGGGTCCGCGCGTCAGGGACGCAGCCGGCGCAGAGCGGCGGCACAGGAAAAACACCTCCGTGTTGATAACCATTTGTAAAATCCAGGCGGCTTTTGATGGCTTTCAGTGGAGTGAGTATATGAGAAATTATTTAACAGCTGGACATGTTCCAACTTGTCCTTAAGGCTTCCAACAGAGGTGTTTTTCCTGTGGCGGAGCGTCGCGGCGGCTGCGAGCCGACGCGCGGACCCGTCCGCACGTCTTTCATTAAAAAAAATCTCCTTTAACAGTGGAATATCCGGATAAAATGCTGAAACCGACTTCTTCTGAAACTTCTCTGTTCTCTCACGACGTCCTGGATCAATAGAGCCTGAAATGTGGAGGTTTTCAGCTTGAAACAGGCTGACGACGGCGCCTGAGAGCGCTGAGCGACGTCTCGCACTGTGGGAAGTCCTTAAAGCGACAGTGTCACCTCAAAATCTCTCATCAGCCGTTAAAATTTTCACTGAAAACCAGCTTAATTTTTCGACCCGTGTCCACTTCGATGTGTCTCACAGGTTTAGAAAAAATTTTGATCAAACAAAGCGCCAGTCTCTCAGCAACTTCTCAGACAAAGGAATTCCGACGAGGGGCTGGACGACTCCTCCCACAAGGAGTGCTCACAGGCGAATGACGTCACCGACAGGCGTGGAAAAACTCACGCATGCGCACGAGGGTTCAAGCATGTCTGACGTATAAACATATGAATGAAATCCATATAGTTTTTGAAAAAAATAAAAAGGACCATTACTTTATTGACAGCCCTCGTGTATATATATATATATATATATATATATATATATATATATATATATATATATATATGATATGTGAGGAAGTGAGGAAAATAAGTATTTGAACACCCTGCGATTTTTCAAGTTCTCCCACTTAGAAATCATGGAGGGGTCTGAAATTTTCATCTTAGGTGCATGTCCACTGTGAGAGACATAATCTAAAAAAAACAAACAAATCCGGAAATCACAATGTATGATTTTTTTTAATAATTTATTTATAAGTTACTGCTGCAAATAAGTATTTGAACACCTACCAACCAGCAAGAATTCTGTCTCACACAGACCTGTTAATTTTTCTTTAAGAAGCCCTCTTATTCTGCACTCTTTACCTGTATTAATTGCACCTATTTGAACTTCTTACCTGTATAAAAGACACCTGTTCACACACTCAATCAATCACACTCCAACCTGTCCACCATAGCCAAGACCAAAGAGCTGTCTAAGGAGACCAGGGACAAAACTGTAGACCTGCACAAGGCTGGGATGGACTACAGGACAACAGGCAAGCAGCTTGATAGAAGACAACAACTGTTATGATTATTTATTAGAAAGTGGAAGAAACACAAGATGACTGTCAATCTCCCTCGGTCTGGGATTCCATGCAAGATCTCACTTTGTGGGGTAAGGATGATTCTGAGAAAGCTCAGAACTACACAGGAGGACCTGGTCAATGACCTGAAGAGAGCTGGGACCACAGTCACAAAGATTACATTAGTAACACATGATGATGTCATGGTTTAAAATCCTGCAGGGCAGCAAGGTCCCCCTGCTCAAGCCAGCACATGTCCAGGACCGTTTGAAGTTCACCAGTGACCATCTGGATGATCCAGAGGAGGCATGGGAGAAGGTCATGTGGTCAGATGAGACCAGAATAGAGCTTTTTGGAATCAACTCCACTTACCATGTTTAGAGGATGAGAACAACCCCAAGAAAACCATCCCAGCCGTGAAGCATGGGGGTGGAAACATCATACTCTGGGGGTGCTCTTCTGCAAAGGGGACAGGACGACTGCACTGTATTGAAGGGAGGATGGATGGGGTCATGTATTGCGAGATTTTGGCAAACAACCTCCTTCCCTCAGTAGGAGCATTGAAGATGGGTCATGGCTGGGTCTTCCAGCATGACAATGACCCCAAACACACAGCCAGGGCAACTAAGGAGGGGCTCCGTAAGAAGCATTTCAAGGTCCTGGAGTGGCCTGGCCAGTCTGCAGACCTGAACTCAATAGAAAATCTTTGGAGGGAGCTGAAACTCCAAACCTGAAAGATTTGGAGAAGATCTGTATGGAGGAGTGGACCAAAATCCCTGCTGCAGTGTGTGAAAACCTGGTGAAAAACTACAGGAAACGACTGACCTCTGTAATTAAAAACAACTGTACCAAATATTAACATTGATTTTCACAGGTGTTCAAATACTTATTTGCAGCAGTAACATACAGATAAATTATTTAAAAAATCATACATTGTGATTTCCGGATTTTTTTTTTTTTTTTTTAGATTATGTCTCTCACAGTGGACATGCACCTAAGATGAAAATTTCAGACCCCTCCATGATTTCTAAGTGGGAAAACTTGCAAAATCACAGGGTGTTCAAATACTTATTTTCCTCACTGTACATATATATATATATATATAGAGAGAGAGAGAGAGAGAGAGAGAGAGAGAGAGAGAGAGAGAGAGAGAGAGAGAGAGAGAGAGAGAGAGAGAGAGAGAGAGAGAGAGAGAGAGAGAGAGAGAGAGAGAGAGAGAGAGAGAGATACACTTTCAAAAGTTAAACACATTTGACATCACACTCTCACGAGCGCCACTAGCTTAGCTTATGGCAAGCTAAAAGTGGACGATGATTTAGCAACTTTGTCAACTGCTTAACGCCTATTGTCGCATATATGCTACAATATTTGACTCAAATATGCAACATACCAAATTGACAAGTATGTCTGTTGTCGCAAATTTGCAACATACCATTATTATTATTATAACATAAAGTCATGACCAAAATACCAAAATTACTATTTATTTTTTGTGCAACAGTGAAATTAATAATCTCAACATTATTTACCATCTACTTAAAGGCAAAAACACACACAAAACATAAACATTTTTTTATACAGTATACAGCTATATAAATTCAGGCTTTAAGGAGTTAAGGACTTTTTGTGGGTTTGAAGTGACTAAAAATTGCATCTATAAAGACAAGCAACAAATCTGGAGACTTTTATTCCACACAAACTGTCAACTTTCTATCACTGTGAGTGTTAGAAAGTTGGGACAGACAGACAGCTTTTGGGACAGACAGGAGGGGGACACTGGGACACAGCAGACAGGAGGGGGACACTGCAGACAGGAGGGGACACTGCAGACAGGAGGGGGACACAGCAGACAGGAGGGGACACAGCAGACAGGAGGGGGACACAGCAGACAGGAGGGGGACACAGCAGACAGGAGGGGACACTGCAGACAGGAGGGGGACATGAGGTACAGGAAGACATGTCGTTTGAGCGTAGAGAGTAACTGCTTTCAGATCTCTAAAGTAAAGTGGACAAATAGGTCATAACCCGTCCAATAAGAGTCTTGTCACCTGACAGACAGAGAGGTCATGCCGGCTTTGGCAGACAACTCACAGTGGCAGGTGAGGCGGTGATAACCAGTGAAGAATGTCAGTGTGCAGTGACACAGTTGGGTCAGAGACTGTAGACAACTGGTTGAAGCGCACATATACACGACATCAACATAGTCCAATAAGGACAAAAAGGTTGCAGTTATCAGGAGAAACATGACTTGTTTCTTGAAAGGACTTTTGAGAGTTTTCAGCTGTATTGTCCAGTTTAAAACATTTGTTCAATAAGTGATCAGAAGTAATGTTACATTACTCTCAAGCAATTAAAACTTACAAAACTAATTATTGTTTTGTATTAATCTTTTTTTTAGTAACAATGTTTGACAGCTAAAAAGTAAGCATCACTTCAGCAGCCAGGACACACTTTTCTTCCATTTTCTTCTTTTTTTTTTTTCTTTCCAGAAAATTCTTTTGCGCGCGCACACACACACACACACACACACACACACACACACACACACACACACACACACACACACACACACACACACACACACACACACACACACACACACACACACATATCTTTGCCTGAGTGTGTTCTCTGTCACTATAGATTTGTTGCACTGAGCACAAAATGACCACGAGGAAACTTTTCTATCTGTGCTCGAGGTCACATCCTGTCACGTCACTGGCTCTTATCTAATCTTTATGAATTAGTTAACTGGTCCTGATGTTATTAACCACTAAAAGCTTCAGTCATAGTGTTAATTTGTTGCCTTGTCACTTCATTTTTTTTCCAAACTCTGCTCATCTCTGTTTCCCAGAAAGCTTTGGAGGTGACGAGAGAAGAATATGAAAGTCTGCCTGGGTGGAAGCAAGTGAACTTAAAGAAGGCTAAAGGCTTATTTTAACCCTTCACAGAGCGTGCACGGAGGGACAGAGGACAGCTGAGACACACCAGGCGTCTCAGACGTGTAGCGTTCAAGAACGTGGTTGACGTGGAAACGGATGCAGGACGTGATGGAGGAGACCGGAGTCTGGAGCAAAGTTTAGGTGTTTTAATGGAAATGCTGAAGACGTGCTGCTTTAGATCGTACATGTGTGTACACGGTGCACACACACATGCATTTAGAGTCTAATCAAGCTGCAGGACACCGTGTGTGTGTGTGTTTGTGTGTGTGTGCTGACTGTATATAAAGTGTGTGTGTATCTTGTATCTATGTACAAACAAACACTGTAGCAGCAGCACAAAGTCTTTGCAGAGTGTGTTTGTGTGTGTGTGTTTGTGTGTGTGTGTGTGTGTGTGTGTGTGTGTGTGTGTGTGTGTGTGTGTGTGTGTGTGTGTGTGTGTGTGTGTGTGTGTGTGTGTGTGTGTGTGTGTGTGTGTGTGTGTGTGTGTGTGTACAGGTTCTGTAGATGTTTGATTTTTCATCAGGACTCAGAGGTTTGATTTGTTTTGGCCCTGAGAAGCAGCAGCTTGATGATCCTGACTGTATAGTGCCTTAATTTGCTTTTTGTGTACAGAAATTCTAGTCTGCATTTTTAATGACTTCCTTTGTGATAAAACATAGAGAATTAAATCACAGTAATGACTCACTGAACTCTGACTCCTGTCTATTTTAACACATTTATTAAAGCAAACACAAATAAAGCATCATCTATATACATAAAGAGCTATGTCTGTCTGTCTGTCTGGGATAAACTCCCAAACTATAATATGTGGGTGATTCTTAGACTATGGGCACTTATTATGTCCTTTGATCATATTGTATGAAAAACAGAAAAAAGGGGAATTTCACACTTTTATAGTTATCTTTACAATGAAAGTGTGTTAAGAAATTTGTTCTAGTAGTCTATGATGACTTTTTCACCTTTTTTCAGCATCATTATATGCAAATATTGCCGTTTTGTGCTTGTCCCACACCCAGACTTTTGATCTTCAATGATAAAAATGAATGGTAAAGAAACGTTTTTTCTAATGTTTTAAAATATCTCTGAATAAAATATCAGTAAAATAATCAAAACATAATTGGGGTATTCAATGTCATACAACTGTTGTGATTTTTTTAAACAAAATGTAGTTGTCCCACACTATTGCCATAATTTCCACCACAACACTGTAATGTCCCTTTAAACAGTTTGTATGAAAGATTGTTTGGGTAATTTCTATGGAGATAAACAGTGACATCAGAGCACATGTGTATAGCGCCAAATCACAACAAACAGTTGCCCCAAGGCGCTTTATATTGTAAGGCAATGGTGTGGTGGAAATTACATTTACAAGGCCAATAGTGCCCGTAGTTAAAGAATCACCCATGTAGCCCAAAAAACGATATATGAGGGCTGTCAATAAAGTATAGGTCCTTTTTATTTTTTTCAAAAACTATATGGATTTCATTCATATGTTTTTACGTCAGACATGCTTGAACCCTCGTGTGCATGCGTGAGTTTTTCCACGCCTGTCGGTGACGTCATCTGCCTGTGAGCACTCCTTGTGGGAGGAGTCGTCCAGCCCCTCGTCGGAATTCCTTTGTCTGAGAAGTTGCTGAGAGACTGGCGCTTTGTTTGATCAAAATTTTTTCTAAACCTGTGAGACACATCGAAGTGGACATGGTTCGAAAAATTAAGCTGGTTTTCAGTGAAAATTTTAACAGCTGATGAGAGATTTTGAGGTGATTCTGTCGCTTTAAGGACTTCCCACGGTGCGAGACGTCGCACAGCGCTCTCAGCCGCCGTCGTCAGCCTGTTCAAGCTGAAAACCTCCACATTTCAGGCTCTATTGATCCAGGACGTCGTGAGAGAACAGAGAAGTTTCAGAAGAAGTCAGTTTCAGCATTTTATCCGGATATTCCACTGTTAAAGGAGATTTTTTTAATGAAAGACGTGCGGACGGGTCCGCGCGTTGGGACGCAGCCGACGCGGCGCGGCGGCACAGGAAAAACACCTCCGTGTTGATAACCATTTGTAAAATCCAGGCGGCTTTTGATGGCTTTCAGTGGAGTGAGTATATGAAAAATTGTTTAACAGGCAGGACATGTTCCAACTTGTCCTTAAGGCTTCCAACAGAGGTGTTTTTCCTGTGGCGGAGCATCGCGGCGGCTGCGAGCCGACGCTGCAATCCGTCCGCACATCTTTCATTAAAAAAATCTCCTTTAACAGTGGAATATCTGGATAAAATGCTGAAACCGACTTCTTCTGAAACTTCTCTGTTCTCTCACGACGTCCTGGATCAATAGAGCCTGAAATGTGGAGGTTTTCAGCTTGAACAGGCTGATGACGCTGCCTGAGAGCGCTGAGCGACGTCTCGCACTGTGGGAAGTCCTTAAAGCGACAGAATCACCTCAAAATCTCTCATCAGCTGTTAAAATTTTCACTGAAAACCAGTTTAATTTTTCGAACCGTGTCCACTTCGATGTGTCTCACAGGTTTAGAAAAAATTTTGATCAAACAAAGCGCCAGTCTCTCAGCAACTTCTCAGACAAAGGAATTCCGACGAGGGGCTGGACAACTCCTCCCACAAGGAGTGCTCACAGGCGAATGACGTCACCGACAGGCGTGGAAAAACTCACGCATGCGCACGAGGGTTCAAGCATGTCTGACGTAAAAACATATGAATGAAATCCATATAGTTTTTGAAAAAAATAAAAAGGACCTATACTTTATGGACAGCCCTCGTATTTTCTGAATCTTCATGACATGGGGAACAAACTGGTACCATTTAAAAAAAAAGTTGAACTGAAAATTACCCCAAAATAGCCGGATGTGGGTTTGACCAGGCAGATTCAAATTTCCAGCCCTTTCTATGTGTTGGCCATCTCTGTTTATTTAATCCCTTTCTTCAGCTACTTTATGTTCTCAACTGTTAAGCACTGTACAACCCAGTTTGCCTTCCTGTCTGAATGCATTCATTTTATATTTGTAAAATTCATCCATCCATCCATCCATCCATCCATTTTCTTCCACTTTATATGGAGTTGGGTCGCGGGGGCAGCAGCTCAAGCAAAGCCGCCCAGACCTCCCAATCCACACACACCTCCCCCAGCTCCTCCGGGGGAACCCCAAGGCGTTCCCAAGCCAGCTGAGAGATGTAGTCCCTCCAGCGTGTCCTGGGTCTTCCCCGTGGCCTCCTCCCAATGGGACATGCCCAGAACACCTCTCCAGCGAGGCGTCCAGGGGGCATCCGGTGTCGTGGTCTGAGTTTGTGCCGGTCTCATTTTACCACGCGCATGCGCAAATCGATTTTTTTTTTCGTGGTCAACTTCCGGGAGGTCTAGAATTACCATTTCTTGCGGCGATCTTCAACCGACCAGACATATTTTGAAACACACACTTTTGATTCAGAAAATTTGAAGTGGGGTTATATTTGTGATCGATTTTTTTTTACCATTTCTTGCGGCGATCTTCAATATGGAGGAGGAATCACTTGTTTCTGAGCCTCAAAATGAATGTCAGGAAAACGCACACCCCAAAGGAGAGTGAAACCAGCGATTTTCAACATTCAGGAAAAAAATGTCCCAACTGATAGTCTTCCTACAGACTGGGAAGTACTCCAGTGATACAGACAAAAAGGACTATTGCAACATCAGGAACCAGTCCAAGAAGCATGTTTGGGATGAAGAGAGTAAGTACATATCTTTTTGTTTACTTCTTGTGGAATGGTACAATACACGAACTGTAATCCACCCGTATGATAGTATTTACCACCGACAATTGAACAACCAAGCTGTTATTAATTTGCCAATATTTTCAAGAATAATACCTGTAGATTCTCTTAAGCAAGTACATATTGTTTATCGTGGAAATATAGACCTGGAATGGACGTGCGCGCCTCAATCTATTAGCGTCACTCAGGACAGGAAGGCGCCATTACAAAGGGTGGAGATGTGCCGATCATCAGTAATAAACTGACCACTTTTTTTGCACTAGCATTGCTATTTCTTAATGGATTTTAATAAATGTAGGCTTTTTTTAAAGCCATTTGAAAGCTCTTTCCATTGAACCTGTGCATGTGTGGGTGAAAAAAAAACTTTTATGTAAAATGCAGAAATTTGGGGCAATTATGACAAACTGTGCTACTTTTCTCTCTCTATTGTCGCTATTTGTTAACAGATTTTAATAAAAGTAGGCTTGTTTTAAAGCCCTTTAATTGCTCCTTCTAATGAACCCATACTTGTCTGGGTAGAAAAAAAATGTTTTATGTAAAGTGTGGAAAATTGGGGTAAAATATGCCATTCTTGTTGTGTGGGCCGCCAGAAGAGGAGGTACTGCTGGCCCACCACCAGAGGGCGCCCTGCCTGAAGTGCGGGCTTCAGGCACGAGAGGGTGCTGCCGCCACGGACACAGCCGGAGTGACAGCTGTCACTCATTATTTCCTGACAGCTGTCACTCATTCATGCTTCATCATCTCACTCCATAAAACCCAGACGTCATCTCCACCTCATCGCCGAGATATCGTACTTCTATGGAGGTAACCTTCTCAGCCTGCAGATTCAGATAAGTGGTTACACAGACGCTGCACGAGTGTGTGTTAGAGGTGGAGGTGGCATTCCCACCGTTGTTGTTACGGGGTGTACACACACCCACACTTGACTGTCTTTGCTCTTCGCCAGCAGTACCAGATCCGACAGCCGGGGACGGTGATCACCTGGGAATTCGGGACTTGGCGGCTCCAGTATTCACCGGGTTCGGTGGCGGCGGAAATCGTGTGGTTCCGGCTCTTCTCAGGACAGACGTCTTCTATCCTCGAGCCTGCCCACACATCACCTTTGTGGATTGACTGTTATCAGATTCTGAGATTGTCTGTATATTCGTTGTGCACCTTCACAACATTAAATTGTTACTTTTTTGGCTCATCTATTGACCGTTCATTTGCGCCCCCTGTTGTGGGTCCGTGTCACTACACTTTCACAAGAGGATATCTCGGCCAGCGTCATGGATCCCGAGGGGCGTCACCCATCTGTTGGACAGCCAGTGGAAGAGCAGGGTGCACAGGCGTCTGCAGGAGGCGTGGTCGGTGAGTTGCAGCAAATCCTCACCGCCTTTACCGCTCGGCTGGATTTGATGTCCGAGCAAAACGTCATCCTTAATCGCAGGATGGAGGCTCTCACCGCACAGGTGGAAGCGCGCGATCAGAGCGCTGCTGCGGCTCCTCCTCCTGCCGACCCGGTGCCGGATATTAACATTCCACTGGTCGTTCAACGAACCCCCCCCCACCATCCCCTGAAGCATACATAAGTCCCCCAGAGCCGTACGGGGGTTGTGTGGAGACGTGCGCGGACTTTCTGATGCAGTGTTTGCTCGTCTTTGCACAACGACCCGTGATGTACGCGTCTGACGCCAGCAAGGTGGCTTATGTTATTAACTTGCTTCGGGGTAAGGCACGCGCCTGGGCTACGGTGCTCTGGGAACAGAACTCACGGTTGTTATCAGCATACACTGGGTTTGTGGGGGAGTTCAGAACAGTGTTTGATCACCCTAACAGAGGAGAGACCGCTTCAACAGTGCTGCTGTCAATGCGACAGGGGCGCCGGTGCGCAGCCGAATATGCAGTCGACTTCCGCATTGTGGCTGCGAGGTCCGGCTGGAATAACGTTGCGCTCCTCGCCGCCTTCATAAACGGACCGTCATCAGTCCTGAAGGAGCATCTGGTAGCTAAGGAAGAACCGCGGGATTTAGATGGGCTTATCGATCTCGTTATACGGTTAGACAATCGGTTGGAGGAACGCCGTCGGGAGCGAGGCGAAGGACGTGGCCGGGTACGCGCCGTCCCTCTCCCTTCCGGGTTCGAAAAGGTTCCGCCCTCCCCACGCTCCACAGCCGCAGCACTCCGCGGGGCAACAGTTCCCCCTGCTGACGTTGCTAGGGAAACGCACAGGGCCAAAATGAGAACAGATGACAGAATGAGGAGGCTGGTCCGCGGGGAGTGTTTTCTCTGCAGCTCAAAAGAGCACATACAGAAAAACTGCCCCAAACGGCCACAATGACAACAACCGCCCTTAGAGACTGGGCTAAGGGGGGGTCATAACATTCACGTGGGACACACACATATTGCCACATGACTCCCGGTTACAATCCTGAGTGGGGATTTAACCCTTCAAGCCCCAGCACTGGTGGACACGGGGTCAGAAGGGAATCTGCTAGACAGCAGATGGGCAAGGGAGGTAGGGCTCCCTCTGGTGGCGCTTCCTTCGCCATTGCAGGTGTGGGCACTAGATGGCACCCTCCTCCCTTTAATCACACACAAGACACAACCAGTAACGCTGGTGGTGTCTGGAAACCATCGGGAGGAGATCGAGTTTTTTGTAACTCCTTCTACCTCCCGCGTGATTTTGGGCTTCCCATGGATGTTGAAACACAATCCCCGGATTGATTGGCCGTCTGGGGTAGTGGTTCAGTGGAGCGAAACCTGCCATCGGGTGTGTTTAGGATCCTTGGTTCCTCCCGGTTTACATGCTAAGGAGGAGGTCAAAGTCCCTCCCAATCTGACGGCAGTGCCAGTTGAGTACCACGATCTTGCTGACGTCTTCAGCAAGGATCTGGCACTCACCCTTCCCCCGCACCGTCCATACGATTGTGCCATTGATTTGGTTCCAGGCGTTGAGTTCCCGTTCAGCAGGCTGTACAACCTCTCACGACCTGAGCGCGAATCAATGGAGACCTACATCTGGGACTCATTAGCTGCCGGGCTGATCTGGAACTCCACCTCCCCGATGGGAGCAGGTTTCTTTTTTGTGGGCAAGAAAGATGGCGGAATCGGTCCATGCATTGATTACAGGGGGCTGAATGAGATTACGGTTCGCAACCGATACCCGTTGCCGTTGTTAGATTCTGTGTTCACCCCCCTGCATGGAGCCAAAATCTTTACTAAGCTGGATCTTAGGAATGCGTATCACCTGGTTCGGATCCGGAAGGGAGACGAATGGAAGACGGCATTTAACACCCCGTTAGGTCACTTTGAGTACCTGGTCATGCCGTTCGGTCTCACCAACGCCCCCGCGACGTTCCAAGCCTTGGTTAACGACGTCTTGCGGGACTTCCTGCACCGATTCGTCTTCGTATATCTGGACGATATTCTCATCTTTTCTCTGGATCCTGAGACCTATGTCCAGCATGTACGTCAGGTCCTGCAGCGGTTGTTAGAGAGCCGACTGTTTGTGAAGGGCGAGAAGTGCGAGTTTCACCGTACGTCTTTGTCCTTCCTGGGGTTTATCATCTCCTCTAACTCCGTCACCCCTGATCCGCCAAGGTTGCGGCGGTGAGAGATTGGCCCCAACCAACAAGCCGTAGGAAGCTGCAACAGTTCCTCGTCTTCACTAATTTCTATAGGAGGTTCATTAAGGGCTACAGTCAGGTAGTTAGCCCCCTGACAGCCCTGACCTCTCCAAAAGTCCCCTTCACCTGGTCGGATCGGTGCGAAGCCGCATTCAAGGAGTTGAAACGACGGTTCTCTACTGCGCCAGTTTTGGTGCAGCCCGACCCTAGCCGCCAGTCCGTGGTTGAAGTGGACGCCTCTGACTCAGGGATAGGAGCCGTGCTATCCCAGAGCGGAGAGACCGATAAGGTTCTTCACCCGTGTGCCTACTTTTCTCGCAGATTGACCCCGGCTGAACGGAACTATGACGTCGGCAATCGAGAACTCCTTGCGGTGAAAGAGGCTCTTGAGGAGTGGAGACACCTGTTGGAGGGAGCGTCTGTGCCATTCGCGGTTTTCACTGACCATCGGAACCTGGAGTATATCAGGACCGCCAAGCGGCTGAACCCCAGGCAAGCCCGCTGGTCACTGTTCTTCGGGCGTTTTGACTTCCGAATCACCTATCGCCCCGGGACCAAGAACCAGAGGTCGGATGCCTTGTCCCGGGTACACGAAGAGGAGGTCAAAACTGCACTGTCGGATCCACCGGAGCCCATCCTGCCTGAGTCCACTATCGTGGCCACCCTCACCTTGGGACGTGGAGAAGATCGTCCGGGAGGCCCTGGCACGAAGCCCGGACCCGGGAACTGGACCAAAAGACAAACTTTACGTCCCACCAGAGGCCAGGGCTGCGGTCCTAGACTTCTGTCACGGTTCCAAGCTCGCCTGTCATCGGGGGTGCGAAGGACCGTGGCAGTTGTCCGGCAGCGCTTCTGGTGGGCGTCTATGGAGGCCGACGTCCGGGAGTACATCCAGGCCTGCACCACCTATGCCAGGGGCAAGGCTGACCACAGGAAGTCCCAAGGTCTGCTCAAACCGCTTCCTGTGCCTCATCGCCCCTGGTCCCACATCGGCCTGGATTTTGTCACGGGTCTCCCACCGTCCCAGGGCAACACCACCATCCTCACGATAGTGGACCGATTCTCCAAGGCGGCCCACTTCGTGGCCCTCCCGAAGCTCCCTACGGCCCAGGAGACAGCGGACCTCCTGGTCCACCACGTTGTCCGTCTGCATGGGATCCCTACTGACGTAGTCTCGGATCGTGGTCCCCAGTTTTCCTCTCACGTCTGGAGGAATTTCTGCAGGGAACTGGGGGCCACCGTGAGCCTCTCGTCCGTGTACCATCCACAGACGAACGGACAGGCAGAGCGGGCCAACCAGGAGTTGGAACAGACCCTCCGCTGTGTGACATCCGCGCACCCGACGGCCTGGAGCAACCACCTGGCCTGGATCGAGTATGCGCATAACAGCCAGGTGTCTTCTGCTACCAGCCTCTCCCCATTTGAGGTGTGTTTGGGGTACCAGCCCCCATTATTTCCCATGGTGGAGGGAGAGGTCGGTGTGCCCTCGGTCCGGGCCCACCTTCGGAGGTGCCGTCGGGTGTGGCGCACCGCCCGTTCTGCCTTGTTGAAGGCCTGGACGAGGGCCAAGACCCATGCAGACCGCCGGCGGTCCCCGGCCCCTGCATACCAGCCCGGGCAGGAGGTGTGGTTGTCGACAAAGGACATCCCGCTTCAGGTACAGTCACCGAAACTGATGGACTGGTTCATCGGACCCTTCCGCATCCTCAAGGTCCTTAGCCCTGCCGCAGTGAAGCTGGGAGCTGGAGCTTCACTGCGGATCCACCCAGTGTTCCACATCTCCAGAATCAAACCGTACCACACCTCACCCCTCTGTGCTCCCGGTCCGGCGCCTCCTCCTGCCCGGATCATTGACGGGGAGCCGGCTTGGACAGTGCGCTGGCTCCTGAACGTCCGTCGAATGGGCCGGGGGTTCCAATATCTGGTGGACTGGGAGGGGTATGGACCCGAAGAACGCTCCTGGGTGGAGCTTCATCCTGGATCCGGCCCTCCTGGCCAATTTCTACCGTCGACACCCCAATAAGCCTGGTCGGGCGCCAGGAGGTGCCCGTTGAGGGGGGGTCCTGTTGTGTGGGCCACCAGAAGAGGAGGTACTGCTGGCCCACCACCAGAGGGCGCCCTGCCTGAAGTGCGGGCTTCAGGCACGAGAGGGCGCTGCCGCCACGGACACAGCCGGGAGTGACAGCTGTCACTCATTATTTCCTGACAGCTGTCACTCATTCATCCTTCATCATTTCACTCCATAAAACCCAGACGTCATCTCCACCTCATCGCCGAGATATCGTACTTCTATGGAGGTAACCTTCTCAGCCTGCAGATTCAGATAAGTGGTTACACAGATGCTGCACGAGTGTGTGTTAGAGGTGGAGGTGGCATTCCCACCGTTGTTGTTACTGGGTGTACACACACCCACACTTGACTGTCTTTGCTCTTCGCCAGCAGTACCAGATCTGACAGCCGGGGACGGTGATCACCTGGGAATTCGGGACTTGGCAGCTCCGGTATTCACTGGGTTCGGTGGCGGCGGAAATCGTGTGGTTCCGGCTCTTCTCAGGACAGACGTCTTCTATCCTTGAGCCTGCCCACACGTCACCTTTGTGGATTGACTGTTATCAGATTCTGAGATTGTCTGTATATTCGTTGTGCACCTTCACAACATTAAATTGTTACTTTTTGGCTCATCTATTGACCGTTCATTTGCGCCCCCTGTTGTGGGTCCGTGTCACTACACTTTCACAACAATTCTGTTCATTTACTGATGTTTTTTTTCCTTTCATCATAATTCTCGATGGATTTTTATAAATGAAGCCTTGTAAGTTGTATTCAAGCTGATTAAAAGCTCTAATGAACCCATACATGTCTGGATAAAAAATCCTTATGTATTAAAATATAAATCTGAAGTATGCCTTGACATTGTGCTCATTTATCTTGCTGCTTTTTCCACTGTAGTATTACTGCTAGTCTTTTAATAACAACATATATATGATTTTGACTAATATTTTATTCCAAGCAGATTTAAAGCCATTCAGAATTTATGACTTTTGACCCTCAGTCAGGGTAAAAAGTACCTCCTCCATCCCCTCCAACCACACTGTTAAAATTTAAATGTCGCCTGTGACCACCATGAACACATCATATTAAACAGCAATTGCAAGTATACAGACATGAATATATTTAAATGTTTTTGTTTCCATATTTGTATGCATGTGAACGCAGCTTAATGAAAAGAACTTGTGGCATTGAGTTATAGTCTCAGTATATTGATATTAAGTTGCGACATAACGACTTTAAAATAGACATTTGTTTTACATAATTACATTAAGGCTCTTGTACAGTTCATGTTAGTATTCGAGAATTTGTTTTTGTAGTTGGTGCAGTTGATGGTGAAGCTCTGGCTGCCTTTTTTCTCCTCATTTCGATTCTGTTTAACTGGCTCAAGGTGCTCTCTCCACCCTTAGTAATGGCCGCTGTGTGGCACGCCGCTAGTCACGTGACGTCCATTCCAGTCTCTATTTTCATGTTGTTTATGGGCACCCCTACACCAGCTTTGCCACTGATCAACTTTGTCCACATACGAGCTGGACTGCCTAACTCCGCCAGGACATAATTTCGCCATGAGCCTGTTTTCCTTTAGATTGTAGAATGAGATTGAATTTCATGTAATCTGGGTAATATATTTTAATTTATAATAAGTGTTTAATGTCATAGACATTTCAGAGATTTTGTATTGAGAATTACTAGCTTCGCTTTTAATTTATGATTATGTCTCACTCTATTTTATGATAATGTCTTTGCAGAAAAAGAGCTGTACTACACTGGCCCGAAAGGAGACTGCAGGAAGAAAGTGCTGACTGAGGTTGCCGAAGTTATCGAAGTCTTCCAGCAGTATCATTCATCACCAATGGGCGGCCACAGTGGTGTCAACAACACTTTAGCCAAGATATCCCAGTATTATTGGTGGAACGGGATGAAAGAAGATGTCCAGGAATATGTAAGCATTTAGTTTTTATGATTTACTTTTTTATTCCACAAACTAAGTTTAAATTATATATTATCAGTGCTTGTTTCTGGGTAATATCTTTAAAATTCTAATGAATATTATGTTCTAGACATTTCAAAGATTTTATTTAAGAATTGCTAATTTTACTTTGTGCAAGTTTGAGAATTTATTAAGCTCATACTCATATGTTTAATTTGTACCTCCTCATATGATTGGTGTCAGAGTGATGTGCATGGAAAAAAGGAACTACCAACTAGATACGTCATTGCAAATATCAATGTTTATTAGTATTCTTCTGATTTGGGTTGATTTTACTTGGGGAAATTGTTGATGTGACTTTGTCAGAGTATGAGAGGTTATTGTACTTATGCATGTTATTTATATTTTTAAGGTTTCTTCATGTGATCAGTGTCAGCGATTTGAGAAGCTCAAGACCCAAGCCCCCGAGCTACAAACCATCAAAGTCAGTGAGGCACTTGAACTTGTTGGAATGGCTCTCATAGGTAAATATTTTTGATATAGATAATCAACGAAGAATTATGATCAGCATAGAAATTGTCAAAATCTGTGAATTTATGAAAAAAAATGGTTGTAACTCGCATCACTGTAAAGTTGAACTAAGATATAATGTGACACCCTCTCATATTATAAATAATAGTTTTTGCATAGTTTGAATTTGACAAATTGTATATATATGAGACATAAAATTCTATTCTGTATTTTAGGTCCCCTGCCTACTACTACTACAGACACATTGTACAAGTATGTGCTCACCTTCACAGATTATTACACCAAGTTTGTGGACTTTTTCCCCCTGAAGAACAAGTCAGCCGAGGGTGTAGCTGCGTGTCTGAAGACATTTGTTTGCAGGTAATTATTATACAGTGTGTGCATGGCAGTGGTGGGCACAGTTCCGATAATCTGATAATAGATAATTATCGAAGATAATGTTTTCATTCTCAGTTTATCTTTATAGATAACTTTAAAAATCATTATCGGATTAATTATCTTCCGATGAATTTTTGTCCGATAACTTTTAGACTGATAATGTAGTAAACAAAGCTGAACAGCAGCAAACATTTTTAAAATTGAAAATCAGTTGAGCACCTACCTGATAAAAGTTTCCTAACAGATCTATGGTTCCACCCTCTGCAAACAGAAGACAGCTGCTTCTATGAAGAACTACACTATCCTCTGCAGGCAAAGAAAAAAGTCATCATTGCAGTCAGTGCCCCATCTTTGCCGCCGTATCTCCCAAAGCGAGCAGCCAAAAGAAAAGCTGACATCTTCATAACAAGTGTGACCGCCCCCAAATCCCGCAAAGTAGGCCCTGTTCCCATCACGAAATGTGCAAGCAAGATCAAGAATGTGGAAGCCCTTTGCTCCAGACTTCAAACAGACAGCTGGCTCGATGATGAGCAGATAGACCACGCCCAGGCAATGTTAGCCGAAAGTTTCCCCCGCAATCACTGGATTTCAAGCAGTCTGTTTTTGAGCCAGCTGCAAGCCAGAATGTCGGCAAGCCGAACACAGACTTCGTCCAGGTTCTCAACATATCTGTAAATCACTGGGTCACCCTGAGCAATCTTGGCCAAGCTGATCACAACGTAATCATGATTTACAACTCTTTGAACAGTTCTCTCCCCCTTGATTCCAGGGATAAGGTTTTGAGGCAAATTGCATGCATGATTCACGCAAGAGAGCCACACGTGTGTATTCAGTGGGCAGACATAAAGAGACTGGCTCGGATGACTGCGGTCTCTTCGTGATTGCATGTGCCACGGCCTTGCGCCACAAGACTGGGACCAGCATATGATGCGCCAACATCTCGCTGACTTGTTTTAGACAAGATGTCCTGCTCCCCTTCCCTGATGCCCCGTACCCACCAGTCCTTCACACACCATGAATATTTTGACATCTTCTGTCACTGCCGCATGCCATATGACCCAAAACGCTTCATGGTGCAATGTGACCTGTGCGATGACTGGTTTCACTGACAATGTGAAACAGTGCCCAGAATAGTGCAGAAAAACACCCCATTCTTCTGCAAGGGATGTCGCCCTCAGGGACACAAACTTCTCGCGGATGATTTTGTTGATAGACTTTAGATATTTTTTATGTTCCCTGTTTTGTAATTTTTTTTTTTTTTTGCTAAACTTGGTATTTATATAATGTGTAATGATTCCTTGGTAGGGTGAATAGGGTGAATTTGATTTTATTATTATATGTGTAGTTGAAGTAATTTGTATATGCAGCCTCAAATGTTTTGAAATTTGTATATAGCTTGGTGTTCATGTGAGTTTTATTGTTTCTTGTTGCTGTTAGTAAATGTGTGAATAAAGATAATAAAAAATTTATCCCACTCTGATTTTGTTCTATCAAGGATAATAAACTTTAAATCAAGTTTCTCCTTATTATTAAGGGATCCCAAATGATTTCATGCCTGGCTGGTTAATTAGAATAGATTTTTGCAGATCAAATCCTAAGCAAAATATCACATTGTGTGATAAATTCAGACCTGCATGCTGCCAAACTAATCAGTGAGATAATCAATTCAAAATATATTTATATATGAAATTGAAGGCTCCATTTGGGTATCAAACACAACAATAAATCTCCTATTATAATGCTATGGTAAATCCAGACTTGCCTGGTAAAATCAGACCAAGCTGGTAAAATCAGTCTGGTTAACTAATCAGTGAGATAATTCAAAATTCATTTATGAAGTTGAAGGATCCATTTGGGGATCAAACACAAAAATAAATTTGTTGTTCTGGTAAATTCAGAATTGCCTGGTAAATTTATACCAGCCTGGTAAAATCAGACTGGTTACTCATTATACTGAGTTATACAAATCATTTTTACAGTGTTAATGGGTTCATTTCAAATACAGAAATCCCATACTATGTTGCCCTGGTAAGTTCAGACTGGTATATATAGTCTAAGCTGGTAAATTCAGACTTGCAGGCTGGAAATTTCAGAATAGCTAGGTAACTAGTAACCAGAATTGTAATGGTTAAATCAAGCATCAATATAAAGTGACAGGGTTTACTTGTGGTTCCAATTTAAAAAAAAATTTTAATATATTTGCTTGGCAAATTTGGACCAGGGTCAGTAACACACAAGTCTCAATATACCAAGATGGTAAAATCAGACTGGTAAGTTCAGACTGTGGCTGCTACAGTCTCATTTTACCTGGTAAATTCAGACTGGTGGTAATCTCAGACCGTGACACCGGAAAAGATGCCCGAGCCACCTCAACTGACTCCTTTCGACATGGAGGAGCAGCGGCTCAACTCCGAGCTCCTCCCAAGTGACCGAGCTCCTCACCCTATCTCTAAGGGAGCGCCCAACCACCCTGCAGAGGAAACTCATCTCGGCCGCTTGTACTCGCAATCTCGTTCTTTCGATCATGAGCCAAATCTCATGACCATAGGTGAGGATCGGAACGTAGATCGATCGGTAAATCGAGAGCTTTGCCCCCCTACTCAGCTCTCTCTTCACCACAACGATCCGATACAGCGACCGCATCACTGCAGATGCTGCACCAATCCATCTATCGATCTCACACTCCACCCGTCCCTCACTCGTGAACAAGACCCCGAGATACTTAAACTCCTCCACTTGAGGCAAGGACACTCCACCGACCTGAAGAGGGCAAAGCACCTTTTTCCGGTCGAGAACCATGGCCTCGGATTTGGAGGTGCTGATTTTCATCCCGGACGCTTCACACTCGGCTGCAAACCACCCCAGTGCACGCTGAAGGTCCTGATTTGACGAAGCCAACAGAACCACATCGTCCGCAAACAGCAGAGACGAGATTCTGTGGTTCCCAAACCAGACCCCCTCTACACCCTGGCTGTGCCTAGAAATTCTGTCCATAAAAATAATGAACAGAACCGGTGACAAAGGGCAGCCCTGGCGGAGACCAACGTGCACTGGAAACAGGTTTGACTTACTACCAGCAATGCGAACCAAGCTCCTGCTGCGGTCGTACAGGGACCGGATAGCCCTTAGCAAAGGACCCCGGACCCCATACTCCCGGAGCACCCCCCCACAGGGTGCCCCGAGGGACACGGTCGAACGCCTTCTCCAGATCCACAAAACACATGTGGACTTGTTGGGCGAACTCCCATGAACCCTCGAGCACCCGATGGAGCGTGTAGAGCTGGTCCAGTGTGCCGCGACCAGGACGAAAACCACACTGGTCCTCCTGAATCTGAGGTTCAACCATCGGTCGAATTCTCCTCTGCAGTACTCTGGAATAGACCTTACCGGGGAGGCTGAGGAGTGTGATCCCCCTATAGTTGGAACACACCCTCCGGTCCCCCTTCTTAAACAGAGGGACCACCACCCCGGTCTGCCAATCCAGAGGCACTGTCCCCGATCGCCACGTGATGTTGCAGAGGCATGTCAGCCAAGACAGTCCCACAACATCCAGAGACTTAAGGTACTCAGGACGAATTTCATCCACCCCAGGAGCCTTGCCACCGAGGAGCTTTCTAACCACCTCTGTGACTTCGGCCTGGGTAATGGATGAGTCCGCCTCTGAGTCCCCAGTCTCTGCTTCCTCTTTGGAAGACGTGATGATGGGATTGAGAAGATCCTCGAAGTACTTCTTCCACTGCCCGACAACATCCCCAGTCATGGTCAACAGCTCCCCACCCGCACCGTAAACAGGGCTGGTGGAGAGCTGCTTTCGCCTCCTGAGGCGTCAGACAGTTTTCCAGAATCTCTTCAAGGCCAACCGATAGTCCTCCTCCATGGCCTCCCCGAACTCCTCCCAGACCCGAGTTTTTGCCTCTGCAACCGCACAGGCTGCGGCACGCTTGGCCTGCCGGTACCTGTCAGCTGCCTCTGGGGTCCCACCTACCAACAAAGATAAGTAGGACTCCTTCTTCAGCTTGACGGCATCCCTTACTTCCGGTGTCCACCACCGGGTTCGGGGATTGCCGCTGCGACAGGCACCAGAAACCTTGCGACCACAGCTACGAGCGGCCGCATCGACAATGGAGGTGGAGAACATGGTCCACTCGTACTCCATCTCTCCAACCTCCCTTGGGATCTGGGAGAAGCTCTCCCGGAGGTGGGAGTTGAAGACCTTGCCGACAGAGAGTTCCGCCAGTGGTTCTCAACAGACCCTCACGATACGTTTGGGCCTGCCAGGTCTGACCGGCTTCCTCCCCTCCCAGCAGATCCAACTCACCAGCAGATCCAACTCACCACCAGGTGGCGATTGGTCGATAGCTCTGCCCCTCTCTTCACTCGAGTGTCCGAGACACATGGCCAAAGGTCAGATGATACGACTACAAAGTCGATCATCGACCTCCGGCTCAGGGTGTCCTGGTACCACGTGTACTTATGGACACCCTTGTGCTCGAACATGGTGTTCGTGATGGACAAACTGTGAATAGCACAGAAGTCCAATAACTGAACACCACTCGGGTTCAGATCGGGGAGGCCGTGCTTCCCGATCACCCCCGTCCAGGTCTCACTGTCGTGGCCACGTGACAGCGACATTACAATTACATTGCAGTTGTAAAATTGCAATGTAAAAACAGTGAAATATGCCACTACCTCAATCTTGATTCATTGATATTTACATTTACTGTTACCTATCTTTTGTGTGTAATTTTGTTATAAATTTGATTGCAAAACAAAGTCTGCATGAAGGACTTCAAATGTGTTTGCCTTTTAACTAAGTATTTCCACTTAGTTTGGGGAGTCCACCTCTTATAGTTCTGCTGGACAAACTTTAGCCCATTAACTATTATATTTATAAGACATCAGCATTACAAAAACAAATGTTGGGCAATTGTTTTGATTAAAATGATTGACATTTGGCTTATGTCTAAAACAGGTTAACCCAGGCAGCGCTGGGTACCCCAGCTAGTTAATACATAACACTCTACAATGATGTCATATTCATTAATGCAACAGTAAGCACTAACTAACAGTTAATTAATAATTAACTTAATACTTAATTAATACTTAATTGTGTTTAGTCATGTATTTTATACAGATTTTATAGTTTTACTAGTTTTGGATTTCCTGCAACTTAGACTCAGGTGCGACTTGTGTACCAAAAAAATTACACATTCTTGCATCCATCCACTTTCTACATCTGCTTACTCCAGTTAGGGCTCACAAGGGGCTGGAGCCTGTCCCAGCAGTCATAGGTCCACCCTGGACAGGATGCCACATACAGACAGACACATTCACACCTACCATCAATTTAAAGTATCCAGTTGGATGTGGGAGGAAGCCGGAGCACCCGAAGGGAACCCACACAGACACGGAGAGAACATGCAAACTCCACACAGTTATTATTATTTATATCAGACTCATTGGAATCCAAGTACTAAACAAAATAAACTAATAAGACAATTATAAAAGCCAAAAATAAAAAGTACACTACAACAATGTACAAAATTCCAAGAGCTGATAGTACAGAAAAAAAGGTACAACTTACAACCCCAATTCCAATGAAGTTTGGACGTTGTGTAAAATGTAAATAAAAACAATGCAATGATTTTCAAATCCTCTTCAACCTATATTCAATTGAATACACCACAAAGACAAGATATTTAATGTTCAAACTGATAAACTTGATTGTTTTTGCTCATTTTGAAATGGATGCCTGCAGCACGTTTCTAAAAAGCTGGGACAGTGGTATGTTTCCCACTGTGTTACATCACCTTTCCTTCTAACAACACTCAATAAGCGTTTGGGAACTGAGGACACTAATTGTTGAAGCTTTGTAGGTGGAATTCTTTCCCATTCTTGCTTGATGTACGACTTCAGTTGTTCAACAGTCCGGGGTCTCCGTTGTCGTATTTTGCGCTTCATAATGCGCCACACATTTTCAATGGGTGACAGGTCTGGACTGCAGGCAGGCCAGTCTAGTACCCACACTCTTTTACTACGAAGCCACGCTGTTGTAACACGTGCAGAATGTGGCTTGGCATTGTCTTGCTGAAATAAGCAGGGACGTCCCTGAAAAAGACGTTGCTTGGATGGCAGCATGTGTTGCTCCAAAACCTGGATGTACCTTTCAGCATTGATGGTGCCATCACAGATGTGTAAGCTGTCCATGCCATGGGCACTAACACACCCCCATACCATCACAGATGTGTAAGTTGTCCATGCCATGGGCACTAACACACCCCCATACCATCACAGATGCTGGCTTTTGAACTTTGTGCTGGTAACAATCTGGATGGTCTTTTTCCTCTTTTGTCCAGAGGACACGACGTCCATGATTTCCAAAAACAATTTGAAATGTGGACTCATCAGATGACAGCACACTTTTCCACTTTGCGTCTGTCCATTTCAAATGAGCTCAGGCCCAGAGAAGGCTCTGCCCCCCCGGTTTTAAGCCTGGTCTTTGGCACCACGAGCTGGAACTGACCCTCAGACCTCAGAGCGCGTGACGGGGAATAAATGTGGAGGAGGTCCACGATGTACTGGTGGGCCAGTCCATAAGATCTTACAATCAATTCTAAGATTAACAGGGAGCCAATGCAAAGATGCAAGAATAGGTGTGATACGAACACGTTTTGTGCTCCCTGTTAAAAGGCGCAGCAGTATTCTGGACTATCTGCAATCGGTTAAGGGTATTTTTGATTTATTCCTAGATAAAATTAATTGCAGTATTACAGACGTGGCGAGATAAAAGCATGCATAACGCGCTCAAACTCTGAGAAGGATAAAATTGATTTAATTTTGGCTAAAAGATGAAGATAATAAAAACTAGATTTAACAACCGCATTGACCTGCTTATCAAGTTTAAAATCAGAGTCCATAATGACACCAAGGTTGGTGGCTGTAGGTTTAGTGTGTTGGATCAGAGGGCCCAGGTCTAAAGGAGCTGTAGAACTGACACTGGACCCAAACACAATCAGCTCAGTTTTGGTTTCATTCAAATTAAGAAAATTTTGTGCCAACCAAACCTTGGCGTCATTAAGACACTCAAGCAAGGGTGTCAGGGGGCTGCTACTGTTCTTAATTGGCACATAAATTTGAGTGTCATCTGCATAGAGATGACAAGAAATGACATGTCTTTTAAATGCCTGACCAAGAGGAAGAGGGTACAGGGTAAAAAGAACAGGCCCATGAATAGAACCCTGGGGGACTCCACAGTTCAAAGGGGCAGAGGACGAGGTGGAGTCCCCCAACTTGACAGCGAACGAGCGGTCTGTCAGGTATGAATGCAATCATCGGGAGGAGATCGAGTTTTTTGTGACTCCTTCTACCTCCCGCGTGATTTTGGGCTTCCCGTGGATGCTAAAACACAATCCCCGGATTGATTGGCCGTCCGGGGTGGTGGTACAGTGGAGCGAGACCTGCCATCGGGTGTGTTTAGGATCCTCGGTCCCCCCCGGTTCCCAGGCTAAGGAGCAGGTCAAAGTCCCTCCCAATCTGTCGGCGGTGCCGGTTGAGTACCACGATCTTGCTGACGTTTTCAGCAAGGATCGGGCACTCACCCTTCCCCCGCACCGTCCGTACGATTACGCCATCGATTTGATTCCAGGCATGGAGTTCCCGTCCAGCAGGCTGTACAACCTCTCACGACCTGAGCGCGAATCGATGGAGACCTACATCCGGGACTCCTTAGCTGCCGGGCTGATCCGGAACTCCACCTCCCCGATGGGAGCAGGTTTCTTTTTTGTGGGCAAGAAAGATGGCGGTCTTCGTCCATGCATTGATTATCGGGGGCTGAACGAGATCACGGTTCGCAACCGATACCCGTTGCCTTTGTTGGATTCGGTGTTCACCCCCCTGCATGGAGCCAAAATATTCACAAAGCTGGATCTTAGGAACGCATATCACCTAGTTCGGGTCCGGAAGGGAGACGAGTGGAAGACGGCATTCAACACCCCGTTAGGTCATTTTGAGTACCTGGTCATGCCGTTCGGCCTCACTAACGCCCCCGCGACGTTCCAAGCTTTGGTAAATGACGTCTTGCGGGACTTCCTGCACCGATTCGTCTTCGTGTATCTGGACGATATACTCATTTTTTCTCCGGACCCTGAGACTCATGTACGGCATGTACGTCAGGTCCTGCAGCGGTTGTTGGAGAACCGGCTGTTTGTGAAGGGCGAGAAGTGTGAGTTTCACCGCACCTCTTTGTCCTTCCTGGGGTTTATCATCTCCTCCAACTCCGTCGCCCCAGATCCGGCCAAGGTCGCAGCGGTGAGAGACTGTCCCCAACCTACGAGCCGTAGGAAGCTGCAACAGTTCCTCGGCTTAGCAAATTTTTACAGGAGGTTCATTAAGGGGTATAGTCAGGTAGTTAGCCCCCTGACAGCCCTGACCTCACCAAAAGTTCCCTTCACCTGGTCGGATCGGTGCGATGCCGCGTTCAGGGAGTTGAAACAGCGCTTCTCGACTGCACCCGTCTTGGTGCAACCCGATCCCAGTCGCCAGTTTGTGGTTGAAGTGGACGCCTCTGACTCAGGGATAGGAGCCGTGCTATCCCAGAGCGGAGAGACCGATAAGGTTCTTCACCCGTGTGCCTATTTCTCCCGCAGGTTGACCCCGGCAGAGCGGAACTATGACGTGGGCAATCGAGAGCTCCTTGCGGTGAAAGAGGCTCTTGAGGAGTGGAGACACCTGCTGGAGGGGGCGGCAGTGCCTTTCACGGTTTTTACTGACCACCGGAACCTGGAGTATATCAGGACCGCCAAGCGACTGAACCCCAGGCAAGCCCGCTGGTCACTGTTCTTCGGCCGTTTTGACTTCCGGATCACCTACCGCCCCGGGACCAAAAACCAGAGGTCGGATGCCCTGTCCCGGGTGCATGAACATGAAGTCAAGACCGAGCTGTCGGATCCACCGGAACCCATCGTACCGGAGTCCACTATCGTGGCTACCCTTACCTGGGACGTGGAGAAGACCGTCCGGGAAGCCCTGGCACGGAGCCCGGATCCCGGAACAGGGCCGAAAAATAGACTATACGTCCCACCAGAAGCCAGGGCTGCCGTCCTGGACTTCTGTCACGGGTCCAAACTCTCCTGCCACCCAGGGGTGCGTAGGACGGTGGCAGTGGTCCGGCAGCGCTTCTGGTGGGCGTCTCTGGAGGCTGACGTCCGGGCTTATATCCAGGCCTGCACCACCTGCGCCAGGGGCAAGGCGGACCACCAGAAGGCACAGGGACTCCTTCAGCCACTTCCTGTGCCTCATCGCCCCTGGTCCCACATCGGTCTGGATTTCGTCACGGGCCTCCCGCCGTCCAGGGGGCACACCACCATCCTCACGTTCGTGGCCCTCCCAAAGCTCCCATTGGCCCAGGAGACAGCGGATCTCCTGGTCCACCATGTCGTCCGTCTGCATGGGATACCAACAGACATCGTCTCGGATCACGGTCCCCAGTTTTCCTTGCAGGTGTGGAGAAGTTTCTGCTGGGAACTGGGGGCCACCGTGAGCCTCTCATCTGGGTATCACCCTCAGACTAACAGACAGGCTGAACGGGCCAATCAAGAGCTGGAGCAGGCCCTGCGATGTACTACATCCGCACACCCGACGGCTTGGAGTGAACACCTGGCCTGGATAGAGTACGCGCATAATAGCCAAGTGTCCTCTGCCACCGGCCTCTCCCCGTTCGAGGTGTGTCTGGGGTACCAGCCCCCTTTGTTCCCTGTGGTGGAGGGAGAGGTCGGTGTGCCCTCGGTCCAGGCCCACCTGCGAAGATGCCGTCGGGTGTGGCGCACCGCCCGTTCGGCCTTGTTGAGGGCCCGGACGAGGGCAAAGGCCCATGCAGACCGTCGACGGTCCCCGGCTCCCGCATATCAGCCCGGGCAGGAGGTATGGCTATCCACACGGGACATACCTCTCCAGGTGGCTTCCCCAAAATTAAAGGACCACTACATAGGGCCATTCCGGATCCTCAAGGTCCTCAGTCCCAGTGAGGCCAGGAGTTGGAGCCTCACTGCGGATCCATCCAGTCTTTCATGTGTCCCGGTTGAAACCGCATCACACCTCACCCCTCTGTACTCCCGGTCCGGCGCCGCCTCCTGCCCGTATCATCGACGGGGAGCCAGCTTGGACAGTACGCCGGCTCTTGGATGTCCGTCGAATGGGCCGGGGCTTCCAATATTTGGTGGACTGGGAGGGGTATGGACCCGAAGAACACTCCTGGGTGAAGAGGAGCTTCATCCTGGACCCGGCCCTCCTGGTCGATTTTTACCGACGCCACCCGGACAAGCCTGGTCGGGCGCCAGGAGGCGCCCGTTGAGGGGTGGTCCTGTTGTGTGGGCCGCCAGAAGAGGAGGTACTGCTGGCCCACCACCAGAGGGCGCCCTGCCTGAAGTGCGGGCTTCAGGCACGAGGGGGCGCTGCCGCCTTACAGGAACAGCCGTGGTGACAGCTGTCACTCATCAACTATGACAGCTGTCACCGATCATCTGCACTTCACCCTGGATAAAAGCAGGATGACACCTCCACCACGTCACCGAGATATCGACTTCTTTGAGAGGTAACTTTCTCTGCCTGTGTTGATTGATTCCAAGAGCTATTGTGTTGCAGCTGTCTACTCAGAGGACCGGCGTGGGTCGCGACTGTTTCGTCCTACTTCCCACCAGTTGACTGTCTTTGTTCTCTGCCAGCAGTACCAGATCCGACACGCTGAGACGGTGGCCACCTGGGGACTTCGGGACTTGGCGGTTCCAGTATCCTTCGGGTTCGGTGGCGGTGGAAATCGTGTGGTTCTGGTTCATCTCCAGACGGATGTCTCCTATCGTCGAGCCTGCCCACACGACACCTTCATTCATTGACTTGTATCTATTCTATAATCTGCTGTGTGTGGTTGTGACATTCACAACAGTAAAGTGTTCACATTTAACTTCCTCTATTGTCCGTTCATTTACGCCCCCTGTTGTGGGTCCGTGTCACTACACTTTCCCAACACCATGTGTGTGAATGAGAGGGAGCCCAGTGGAATAGTGCAGTTACAAGGAGTAGAAGTGGTGAAAGTAGACGAGTTTAAATATTTGGGGTCAACTGTTCAAAGTAATGGAGAGTGTGGTAGAGAGGTGAAGAAGAGAGTGCAGGCAGGGTGGAGTGGGTGGAGAAAGGTGGCAGGAGTGATTTGTGACCGAAGAATATCAGCTAGAGTGAAGGGGAAAGTTTACAAAACAGTAGTGAGACCAGCTATGTTGTATGGTTTAGAGACAGTGGCACTAACAAAAAGACAGGAGGCAGAGCTGAAGATGTTGAGATTCTCTTTGGGAGTGACAAGAATGGACAAGATTAGGAATGAACATATCAGAGCGACAGCTCAGGTGGGACGGTTTGAAGACAAAGTCAGAGAGGCGAGACTGAGATGGTTTGGACATGTGCAGGACCCAGGGTATATAGGGAGAAGGATGCTGAGGATGGAGCCACCAGGCAGGAGGAGAAGAGGCAGACCAAAGAGGAGGTTCATGGATGTGCTGAGAGAGGACATGCAGGTGGTTGGTGTGACAGAGGAAGATACAGAGGACAGGGTGAGATGGAAACGATTGATCTGCTGTGGCAACCCCTAATGGGAACAGCCGAAAGACAAAGAAGAAGAAGAAGCTTCAGGGGAGCATTAGCATGGCAATGATTTCTGGCCATGATAATTTGTGCGCACGTCTTCCTTTAATTGAGCCCACGAATTAATAAAACGTGCTCTCAAATTAATAAAACGTGTGCACGTTTTAATGGCTGTGATATTCGTGCGCACGTTTTCCTTTAATTGAGCCCTCGAATTAATAAAACGTGCGCACGTTTTAATGGCTGTGATCATTCGTGTGCACGTTTTCCTTTAACTGAGCCCTCGAATTAATAAAACATGCACATTTTCCTTTAATCGAGCCATCAAATTAATACAATGACTGCACGTTTTCCTTTTGTTCAAAATGAACTCCATAATATGACCTAGATTGTCATCCTCACGACGCTTCGCCCTCAGCATCCTTTTTAATGTGCTTAAACTCCAGATGATGCCATGCTGGGCAGCTGGAGTTCTCTATATGTCCTTGTACGTCCAAACTATGATGATACACTCTGACCAGATCCATTTCTAATGGGGAAATGTATCACACTGTCTGCTGGTTTGTTGACTAATAGTCAACATTTATGTGTCAAGACAATATTGAGTGCACGTTTTACAAATTGTGTTGTTGTACTCAAATGATGCTTAAAACGTGCGCAAAATATAATATGTGCACACAATATAATAAAACGTGCGCACAATATAACAAAACATGCATACAGTATAACAAAACAAGCGCACAATATAATAAAACGTGCGCACAATATAACAAAACAAGCGCACAATATAATAAAATGAGCGCACAATATAATAAAACGTGCGCACAATATAACAAGGCGTGCGTACAATATAACAAAACAAGCGCACAATATAACAAAACAAGCGCACAATATAATAAAACGTGCACACAATATAACAAAACAAGCGCACGATATAATAAAATGAGCGCACAATATAATAAAATGTGCGCACAATATAACAGAACAAGTGCACAATATAATAGAATGAGCGCACAATATAATAAAATGTGCACACAATATAATAAAATGTGAGTACAATATAACAAAACAAGCGCACAATATAATAAAACGTGCATACAATATAACAAAACAAGCGCACAATATAATAAAACGTGTGCACAATATAACAAAACAAGCGCACAATATAATAAAATGAGCACACAATATAATAAAATGAGTGCACAATATTATAAAATGAGCACACAATATAATAAAACGTGCGCACAATATAATAAAATGAGTGCACAATATAACAAAACAAGTGCACAATATAATAAAATGTGCGCACAATATAATAAAACGAGTGCACAATATTATAAAATGAGCACACAATATAATAAAATGTGCGAACAATATAACAAAATAAGTGCACAATATAATAAAATGTGCGCACAATATAACAAAACAAGCACACAATATAATAAAATGTGCTCACAATATAAAAAACGTGCACACAATATAACAAAACAAGCGCACAATATAATAAAATGAGCGCACAATATAATAAAACGTGTGCACAATATAATAAAACGAGTGCACAATATAATAAAACGTGCGCACAATATAATACGAGTGCACTGTCGTGTGGGCTGCTGAAGAGGAAGTACTGCTGGCCCACCACCACCAGATGGCGCCCTGCTTGGAGTGCGGGCTCCAAGCACGAGAGGGCGTCGGAGCCGCTGGAGTGACAGCTGTCACTTATCAGCATCACTACAAAGGCCGGACTGCAACTCCACCTCCTCGCCGAGAAATCAGCTACCACTTAGGTAACCTTCTCTGCAGTGAGTATTGTTGTATCTAAACATTGTTCTGTGTGCAGCCGTGTTCCTGTGGACTCAGTCTGAAGCTGGATTGGCGGATAGTGGGAGTGCGACGTTTGTCGCCTCTCACTCCTTCCAGGGAAGAGACTGACAGGAGTTGCACGGGTGAAACTGTTTCTGGAGGTGGAGGTTCTCCCTCCCGGAGGAACTGAGTACGGAGAGATTACTGGGTGTGTATCCACGCACCCACCATTAACTGTTTCTGTTTCTGCCAGCAGTACCAGGTCTGACAGCTGGAGACGGTGGCCACCTGGGACCCAGGACTTGGCGGCTCCGGTGTTCTTCAGATCTGTTGGCGGTGGAAGCCGTGTGGGATCCGGCTCTTCTCTGGACAGACGTCTTCTATCCTCGAGCCTGCCCACACGTCACCTTGTGTATGATTGACTGTACTCCTCAACTGCAATTGTCTGTATTCCGTTGTGCAATTCACAACATTAAATTGTTACTTTTGGCTTTATCCATTGTCCGTTCATTACCGCCCCCTGTTGTGGGTCCGTGTCACTACACTTTCACAATAGGATTTCTCGGCCAGCGTCATGGATCCCGAGGGGCGGCAACCATCGCTTGAACAGCCAATGGAAGAGCGAGGTGAACAGGCGTCAGCAGGAGGCGTGTTAGGTGAGCTGCAGCAAATCTTAACCGCTTTCACTGCTCGGTTGGACTTAGTCACTGAGCAGAATGTTATTCTCAATCGGAGGATGGAGGCTCTCACCACCCAGGTGGAAGTGCATGCTCATGGCGCTGCTGCAGCACCTCCTCCTGCTGACCGGAGGCCTGAAACAGACATTCCGCTGGTCGTTCAACAACCCCCCCACCATCCCCTGAAGCTTACATAAGCCCTCCGGAGCCATACGGAGGCTGTGTCGAGATGTGCGCGGACTTGTTAATGCAGTGCTCGCTCGTCTTTTCACAGCGTCCCGTCATGTACGAGTCAGACGCCAGCCGGGTTTACGTAATAAATTTGCTTCGAGGAGAGGCACGCGCCTGGGCTACGGCGCTCTGGGAGCAGAATTCACGGCTCCTAACGACATATACTGGGTTTGTGAGGGAGTTCAGTGTTGGGTATTTTCTCCTCCAAACATTCTTAAAACCTTTAACAAGACAAACAGAGTCAAGAAACACCAGTGAGACAGAAAGTCAAATTTAGCTCGCGAGGAGTGCAAACAGTCCGTACACGTAGTACCACTGAAAGCACTAAGGACTGTTGCGCCTGCTCACTCTTTTTATTAGGAAAACCTACCCACAGCGTGAAACTTGTCCTAAGGGGGGGGGAGAACGCATGACAAGTTTCTTCAAGTAAAACAAACACATACGTCAATAAGTGCAGCTGCGTGGAAAAACAGTTCCTTTGTTTAATCATATCTTTGAAGGTCAGCACATCTCGTTCTTGCAGGCTCCTCTGTTTGCACTTATCATCTGTTCTGCAAAAGCTTGGAGTGTCCTGTTTAAAACAGTAAGCATTTGTACAGCATAAGGTCAAAATAACCTCCATCTCTTCACTCCCAGTCGTTAGTGGCTACAGAAACAAAGGTTGTGCTGTCAGTGTAATAATAACAAGTACATTCTCAGGGTTACGTTAAAACAGGTGCAAAACAGCTCAATAACATTTCATCAGAACAAAAGACAAAGGAACAAATGTTTAACAGTGATAAAAATATATATATATATAAAATCTTTAACATTTCCCTCCTGTTATCGCTTGTTAAACATATAGTAGGCATCACCTAGCTTAGCACTTCTTTTGAGATTTTCACTAAGAGGTTCATCATGGTATGTTCTACAGGCTTACACCCCAGAGGTGATGTCATCATTGTCATCATCATCGGTGTCTGGGTCATCATACTTCCATTGGTCTGGGTACAGGTCATGAGAGCCCTCTTCCTCCTCGTCATCGTTTTGCCCCAGGAGTGGATACGAAGCTGGTCCCCCTCCTGGTCCTGGACTTATTGCTGTGGTTATCATTCTATTTGCAAGGCCTCGAAGACATGGAATACAACAACATCCACACAATGTTAGAATCGCAGCAAATACTGCTATAGACACTAATAGTGAAGAAATCAAAGACCTCCATTTTCCCATCCCTTCCAGCCACCAATCCCAGCCTTCGGTGTTTACTCCACTGTGCTCTTTCATCTTCCTGTTCAACGTCCTCAGCCCGTCGATGGCTTGAGTGAGGCTGCCATCTGCAGCTGTGTTGTTGGGAATGAATGTGCAGCATTGTTCTCCGAACATGGCACAAACACCTCCTTTCTCTGCCAACAACATATCCAGAGCAATACGGTTCTGGAAGGCCATAAGGGACGTGGCTTCTAACTGTGAATGGACAGCCTTAAATCCTTCCTCAGTCCAATTTCCTAATTTCTGCACATTGTGGTGGATGTAGTTTATTCTGTCTACGTTCTTATTAATTGAACACCACCAACAGATGGAGGATTCGAATCCAGCTGCTATTTGATCAACCAGTTTATACTCGTCAGGCACTCCTCTGGGGACTCCTATTGCATCAATATATGTTGGATCTTCCACTCCTTTCCAATCTCTTTTTACTCTATGTCTGGTTATGCCTTTCTGCCAGTCTTCAGGAACGAGAGAGGCTGTATATGTCATGACTTCTTCAGGGGTCATGGGTATAGCTTTAACCGGTAACAATAATGATATTAATGCACAATAACCTGACACATGTCTTGGCAGTCTGTCAAAGATTCTGTTATCACCACACCACCACCATACATCACTCCTACTGACAGGTTTGAATGTGGAATTACTATGGACCACATCCTTACACCAGGCAGTGTGGTTTAAGCTACCCAAAGTCTTACTTGTCCCTGTCAAGTTTACACATGTATGGTTAGCATGCCCAACTTTGCTTGAAAATAAAGGTTTAATCTTAGTCAATTTGGTCAATGGATAGATCTTGTCCCACTTAGAACAATTGTTGTTTGCTGCAATGTATGTCTGTGTCATTACAGTCAGCAGACAGTCTTTGGGTAATGCTGCCGGTATTACCTGTAATATAGGTCTGGGTCCCATACATACAACACAGTCCTTCTTTGTAGCTAGTCCTGCCTGTTCTGCCATTAAAAGCCAATTATTATTTTGTCCAATAATTCCTGTAGTTACTAGGAACCAGTCATCTGTTTTCATGTCTTTTGTATTTCTTATGGATGCACCCTTTGTCCTGCTGAGATCAGTCATAACTGGTTGCTTTAATGTCTTGTTAGCTGTAGCCATGATATTATCTTCACACAATATCAGGGAGAAGTAGGGGTCAGACCCTGTTTTGTGGACCCACAACAAAAACAACCAACATTCTGGATCCGGTGTTCCTGGTGGGATTATGGATTTGTTTTTTGTATCCACTGCAATCAGCAAGCTATCCTCTGTTTGATACATTTTGAGGAATTGGCTTTGGTACTTAGCCCACCCGGTTTGAGCCCAACTAGGCGTCCATCTGTCATACCTATCTGCCACCAAGGTCTCCCATCTCTTATCCTGTTGATCATTTGTCATATACCAATCATAGCCACTATACCATGATCCCTGTTGATCATCCTGTGTCCGTGTCAAGGATGTAAAAGGGACTTTGATTACTACTGAAGCATTTCGGGGAAAGCAGGCCTGTACACCAAATTGATATGCTCTTTGTTTACTACATCGATGCCCTACAGGTATAAGTGGATTGGGGCCTCTGTCCTCTCTTTTTGGCCTATTTAGTTTGTTGATGTGTCCTGTATTGTCGTGTCCGACACTTATGGCTTTCACTAATAAGCCTAATCCAAAAAAGAAAAGTAGCATAATAAGGACTGTCCATGGGGTCCAGGGACCCTCGTTCTTTTTGTTTTTTACTTTTGCCATTTCTGCACACTACAGCACACCTATGTTCAGAACAGTGGCTTCTTAATGTCTTCTGCTAGCTTTCGTGTCTAACCTGGATCTTAACACCAAGCTCACACACTATTACTAGTCTTATCCTACTGTTCTTACTGTTTGTCTGTGTCTGCAGAAATGACTTTCTTACAGTGAGTTAAATGAATCCATGTACTTCTTTCCCCAATTTTCAAAGCTGTGGGTGTTGTGAGTAGTACTTGATGGGGCCCTTCCCATTTAGGTGAATGCCAGTGTTTTCTCTTGATGCTTCTTATCAACACCCAGTCTCCAGGTACCACTTTAGGGTCATCCTGTGGAGAAATGGGATCATCAGTGTTTGAAACTCTTCCTCATGTAATCTGCCAAATTGGCTTCCTCAGGTACATCCCAAATTTGCCCATAATATGGCAATCGGTATTTTCTGCCAAACAATGTTTCATACGGTGTCAACCCCATGGTACTAGTTATGTTTATATACATTTTTACCAAATCTACACAATGTGTCCATGGTCTGCCTGTTTCCTCCATTGTCTTTCTAAGTCTGTTTTTTACTGTTCCATTCATCCTTTCCACTAATCCGGCACTTTGTGGATGATAAGCACAGTGATTTTTGAGATTAATCTGTAGCGCTTCTCCTACGTATTGCACTATTGTATTAACAAAATGCGCTCCATTATCTGAATAGACTGTTTCTGGTATTCCAAATCGTGGAATGATGTCTTTGCACAGTGCTTTAGCCACTGTAAGTGCATCTGCATGTTTTGTGGGGAACAATTCTACCCATTTTGAGAAGGCATCAATTATGACTAAACAAAATTCCTTCCCTTCATGTTTACTCAGCTGTATATAATCCATATGAATCACTTGAAAGGGATATTGTGGTGTTGGAAATTTGCCTCTTTGGGGTCTCAAATTGCCTTGTGAGTTGTGTTTTGCACATGTCATGCATGCTCTACAATGCTGTTTTGCATATGCATCGAACCCATAAAGACAAAAAATAGATTGCAATTGCGATATCATACCCCCTGATGAGACATGCGTCACGCCATGGCTCATGATAGCTGCCCATTTAAACATATTTTTTGGCAATATGGGTTTTTTTTGTGGTCATAAGTACAAATCATTTGCATATGTAGCTCCTTTATTTAACCACATTTGTTTTTCTTTTTCAGTTGCCTGCTGTTGCATGTCAGCAAGCAGTGTATGACCTAAATGCAAATCCGGAGGGGTTTCGTGTAGGAGAAAAATAGAAAAAGCTGCTGCTGCCTTTGCGGTTTTGTCAGCAAAATCATTTCCTTTTGAAACACTGTCAGAGCCTTTGGTGTGAGCCGCACATTTGCATATAGCAATTTGTTTAGGCAATTTCACAGCTTTCAGTAGTGCAGTTAGGAGTGTGGCATGAGTCACTGGTTTTCCAGATGATGTCACCATTCCACGCTCTTCCCACAGTTTTGCAAACACATGCACTGTGCTGAAAGCGTACTGGCTGTCTGTATAGATTGTTACAGCCTTTCCTTTAAATAAATGACAAGCTGCAGTTAGAGCTACTAATTCAGCTGCTTGCGCTGAGAATGATGATGGCAACGAAGTAGAATCCAATACTTCTGAAGTTGTGACAACAGCATATCCAGATTGTGTTTGTCCATAAGCATTTTTAGTGGAGGATCCATCCACATACACAATTGTACTGTGTGGGATGGGCGTATCCAAAAGATCAACACGGGCCTTCATACAGACAGTTGCTACATCAAGACAATTGTGCGGCTCACCATCCTCAGGTAAAGGTATCAATGTGGATGGATTCAATGTTGTACAGCGCTCTACCGTAAGGTGTGGTTGTGATAATAGCAAGGACATGCACGAAAGATGTCTTGCTGGGGACAAAAAGCTCATGTTTGTCTGCAACAGAAGTGCAGAAACTGCATGTGGAACTTTCAATGTCAGCTGATGGAATAGAACAACATTACTGCTACTTTGAACAGCCATAGAGGCTGCAACAACAGCTTGTACACATGGTGGTAGAGCACTTGCCACTGCATCCAATTTAGATGAGTAGTAGGCAACTGGCCTTAATTTTGAGCCATACACTTGAACCAAAACACTAGTCATGAACTTATTCTTACAATCAACTGTTTGAATGAATGGTTTACTATAATCTGGTAGTGCCAAAACTGTGGATGACACTAATGTTTGTTTGACTTTTACAAAAGCTTCCTCAGCATCTTTGTTCCATTCCAACACGGTTGACATTGAAATATCATCCTTGTACATCAAATCAGAAAGTGGACTAGTCAACTCTGCATAGCAGGGAATCCATGCCCTGCAGTAATTAGTCAGTCCAAGAAATGACATCATCTGCTTTTTGGTTTGTGGTTTCGGAGCATATAAAATCGCTTCCTTCCTGTCAGACAGGATCATGCGCCCTGTGGCTGAAAATTCATGTCCTAAATATTTTACTTTATCCCTACACAACTGAACTTTGTTTTTACTCACTTTGTGGCCATTATTAAATAAGAAACATAATAATGCTACTGTGTCAGTTATGCAGTTTTCTCGTGTGTCAGAGGCAATCAGAATGTCATCAACATACACTAATAGTTGGCTATCTGCCGGTGGAACAAAATTGGCTAAACATGCTGACATGACTTGAGAATAAATAGTTGGACTCTCTGCGTAACCCTGCGGTAATCTGGTGAATGTATATCGTTGTCCTTTAAAGGTAAAAGCAAACCAGAATTGACTATCTGGATGTACTGGCACAGAGAAAAATGCATTACTGATATCTATTACAGAAAAACAACTAGAATTTGATCTCAATGAGTTTAACAGTGTGTGCGGATCTGGAACACATGGAGCTCTTTTTACTACAGCAGCATTTACAGCTTGGAGATCTTGTATCATTCTCCACCCCACTGAGGGCGGAGCCTTTTTTACAGGAAATATGGGTGTGTTACATGGTGAATCTGGACATGGCACTATTACTCCTGCTGTTAACAAATTCTCTATTACTGGCCTGATTCCTTCAATTGCATCAGGTTTCAATGGATACTGTCTTACACATGGTCTGTATTCTGTTTTTGGTCTTATAACTACAGGTTGTGCATTTTTAATCAGTCCTACGTCTGAAGGACCTGTTGTCCACAATCCTGATGGTACTGAAGAAAGAAAATCATCTTCTTCAGGACTCAACTGAAACACTCAGGATTGTGAAGTGGACACATCAATGTGTGTTCCAGCTGTCAGCACTAATGAGACATTAACTGGCACTTTATACAATTTAGTTGATGGACTGAATTCCGTTAGTGGTCCAATTCTGCTCCAATCAGTGGCTGACAAAGCTGTTATGACCATCAGTCCCAAATCTTGCCATTCTGTCAAATATGGTTTACAAAGTGACACATGTAATGGCATACCTGTGAATCTCAATTTTAAACATCTTCAGTGGCACCTGTCACTGTTATGACAGCTGTTGAGTTGCCATCATGAATCAAATCTGTCATTGTCAGCTTCACAGGTGAAATGTCTTTCAATTTGTTTTCATAGTCACCATCCGGACCTGGAGGATCTTTATGCCACATTGTGACATGCAGGTCAGGTGGTGACATCTTTTGTTCAGGATGTTTCAGTAGGGCTGTTGCTTGCAAAACGACATCTTTACCCCATCCTGCAGCATCTTCTTCAGAAATGTCAAATGTATAGTAATAGTGGAATGTGGGGTCATCGCTTTCTTCTCTCACCATGTTAACGCCTCCTGTGCGTTCAACAACTAATTTCCCTTGTTCCACAATTATGGACAAGCCCAATGCAGTCAATCCGTCTCGTCCTAAGAGGTTAACTGGACATTGTGGCATGTTCAACACTGACATAGTACATGTCAGGCCAAATGGATCTGTCAACGTTATGGGTTTAGTGAGAGGGACATTTGATGTTTGCCCATTTGCTGAGCGAACTTTGAACGTTTCGCTGCTCAATTTATGAACTGGTATATTATCATTGCATGTAGTTCTACATGCCCCTGTATCACAAAGAAACACTACGGGCCGCCCATTTACTAACAAGGTCACTTCTGGTTTGGGTACTGGATTTCCCAGCAAGGCACACAGATCCATATCACAATCAGACTGCCTATCTGATGTGGAGTCATGGATTATGGATTCTAGTCATTGTGGATATTGTGGCTGCGGAGGAGTATTTCGCTGTGGAGCTCTTTCCGCATTCGGGGGTGGATTTGGACAATTCCTAGACATATGTCCCTCTCTTCCACAGTTCCAACATATCAGGGGATCACGGGGTGATCCTCCCTGTCTGTTCAGTGGTTGCTGTGGCGGCCATGGTCCTTGACGTTGTGGTTGTCCACCTTGTCTATTCTGCCATGGTTTTTGGGGACGTTTCCATTGTTTTTGCTGTCTCATATTACTCTGCTGGTAATATATTTCATCATCCCCTTGTGCCACATACACTCCTTTGTCATTACTTCCTGTCTGCTTTTTCTGTTTCAGGACCTCCTCGGCATGACAACAGTGAGTGTGTGTTTCTTCTAATGTGCCAGTTGGCAAGTGTTAAGGATTTTATATATATATATATATATATATATATATATGTTGTCACTGTTAAACATTTGTACCTTCGTCTTCTTTCTTATGAAAACGGTGTTGTGCTGTTTTGCACTTCACCCTGAGAATGTACGTGTTATTCAACCTTGTTTTAGCTTTGTCTTCTTTCTCATGAGAACGGTGTTGTGCTGTTTTGCACCTGTCTTAACCAAGCCTGAGAATTCAATTTTGTTTTAGCACTCTGGGGTCAATCTGAGCTGGGAATGAAGGGCTGGATGTACTTATTATTATAATATAACTTTGTTTTCGCAGCCTCTAACGACTGGGAGTAAGAGAACGTTTTGACTGTTGTGATGTGGTGCTTAGTGTGAAGGAGTGTGAAGGACAGGACACTTCAGGCAGATGCAGAACAGCTGATAACTGCAACAGACGAACAAGATGTGCTGACCTGTGTAAAAGAAAGTGTCCTTCCTTACAGCTGCACTTATTGACGTATGCGTTTATGTTACGGGAAGAAACTTGTCTTGCGTCATCACCCCCACCCTTAGGACAAGTTTTTTGTTGTGATGAGGGCGTCTCTTAATAAAAAGAGCGGAAAAGCAGGCCAGACTTTAGTGTAGCCTTGGTGTACAGCCTGGCCGCACTCCGCGCGTAAAATTTGACTTTCTGTCTCACTGGTGTTTCTTGACTCTGTTTGTCTTGTTAAAGGTTTTAAAAATGTTTGGAGGAGAAAATACCCAACAGCAAGCCAATCCAGTGTTTCTGTATCCAAGCTTTTATATCCTTATTGGAATGCTGGATCAGAGCGTTTTTTAATTGTTGTTCATACACCGGTGTTCCTGGCGATATGCCACTATGGACCCTAAAGACACTCTCAAATCTGCATCTAAACTCTGCCCATGGCTCTCCTTCTTTCTGAGTTGTCCTAGTAATTTCAGTATAATTTATCTTTGGGCCCAATACTCCTTTTGCTCGTGTAATCATAGCTTCCACTCTTGTCTGCAACACTGGATTATCATGCTCCAGTGGCTTTCTTTCCGCGTCTACAGGATTCCAGTCCCCACGTACCTGACTCCACTTTGGGCCACATGCTTTCATCCATACCTGTTGGACCTCAGTTCCATCTAGGTGATACGACTTTCTAATGTTTTCTATGTCTTGCATGAATCCCTCAATGTCAACATGAGGTGATGGTATCATGTCAACTGCTGCTTTGATATCATCAGCATTCCATGTTCGATATACGAGCATGGTTGATCGGTGCCCTGGAGTTCCTGCACGAGGATTTGGTACTTCTATCAAAGGATAGGTACCTTCCTGGTCACTGTGTTCCTCCATGGGAGGAGCTATAGGCGCTTTTGTTTGACTGCGTGTTTGTGGCTTTTCTTGTTTTTCACTTTTTACTTTAGGTCGCACCGCCATATCATACTGCGGTGGCGGCACATCATCATCCTCTGGTAGAGGAGGGTACAAATGCGTTGTTGCCGGCGGTCCAGCCGTCTGTGGTTTCTGAGGTTGTTCAGGTTCTCTGTGCTGAATTATCACATCTTCTTCTGCCTTACCTACAGCTTTCTTTTTCCTTGCTTTCTCTAATCGTCGCTTCTCTGCTCCCTTCCGTCTGTTCTCTGCTTCCTCCTCCCAAAATGCCACTAAATCTGCCCCTACTTTCTGCTTCTTTTTTTATCAGCTTTATGCTCCTTTTCCAACCTTTCCTTCAGTTTTTGAATACTAGTCAGGTTTAGTCGTCCGTCAAAGTCATGTTTATTTATCCAGGTCTCCAATTTCTTTGTTGCTTTTGGATTTTTTGCTTCCATAAATTTCCAGTCGTCAGTTGATAAATTTTCCTTATTTTTAGACGTCTTTCCCCCCATTTTTATTATTCCTTGTTATAATTTGGACTTCAGACGGGGGCACACCTAGGGTGTTCTAAATCTGAAGTTTTCACTTTCTTTGGACGTGACAATTAATTTGCCGTCGTGTGGTTGATTCCTTTCACCTCCCCGTAGGAAGCGGAATCACTTGCCTCTGCATCCACACACACGGTTGTCACTTACGTTGTCCAAAGTATTACACTTTCACACTTTTATTCTCAAAAACCGGTATTACTTCGTATTAAAACAGAGGAGTCCGTACCCTCCTTCGGAATTTAACTACGTGCGTCCCTCGCAACCGTAGAGGAGTCCGCCCTCCTCGCGGAGTTTAACTGCTTTACATTAACAGACGATTCCACGCCATCGCTTACGGAGTTTAACTGTTTATGTGATCACACTTTTATTCCCTACCGGTACGCGTATATAAACAGAGGAGTCCGCACCCTCCTTCGGAATTTAACTACGTGCGTTCCTCGCCATCGTAGAGGAGTCCGACCTCCTTACAGAGTTTAACTGTGTTTCATTAACAGACGATTCTGTATCATCGCTTGCGGAATTTAACTGTTTATGTGATCTGATCACCATTCACTCAGTACTGTTACAAAGAAATTCTACTCACTGACTCGACTTCCTGTCTGTCTTCTTCGGGAAAATCTCGTCAACCAGACGATGCCACCGGCGGTCGACAATTGCAGACACGATCAATCGATCGGACCTTGGCCAAGGATTTACGTCTGGACTTGGCGACCCCCGCCGGACACCTCTGGTATTGTTGAGATCCCGGACGTAGCCCCCAGTCAATGTTGGGTATTTTCTCCTCCAAACATTCTTAAAACCTTTAACAAGACAAACAGAGTCAAGAAACACCAGTGAGACAGAAAGTCAAATTTAGCTCGCGAGGAGTGCAAACAGTCCTTACACGTAGTACCACTGAAAGCACTAAGGACTGTTGCGCCTGCTCACTCTTTTTATTAGGAAAACCTACCCACAGCGTGAAACTTGTCCTAAGGGGGGGGGGGGGGGGGGGGGGGGGGGGGGGGAACGCATGACAAGTTTCTTCAAGTAAAACAAACACATACGTCAATAAGTGCAGCTGCGTGGAAAAACAGTTCCTTTGTTTAATCATATCTTTGAAGGTCAGCACATCTCGTTCTTGCAGGCTCCTCTGTTTGCACTTATCATCTGTTCTGCAAAAGCTTGGAGTGTCCTGTTTAAAACAGTAAGCATTTGTACAGCATAAGGTCAAAATAACCTCCATCTCTTCACTCCCAGTCGTTAGTGGCTACAGAAACAAAGGTTGTGCTGTCAGTGTAATAATAACAAGTACATTCTCAGGGTTACGTTAAGACAGGTGCAAAACAGCTCAATAACATTTCATCAGAACAAAAGACAAAGGAACAAATGTTTAACAGTGATAAAAATATATATATATAAAATCTTTAACATTCAGACAGGTGTTCGACCACTCTCATAGAGGCGAGACCGCTTCAAGCGTGCTGCTGTCGATAAGACAGGGGTGCTGGAGCGCAGCTAAGTATGCAGTCGACTTCCGCATCGCGGCAGTGCGAGCCGGCTGGAATGCTGTTGCGCTCCGCGCCGCCTTTGTAAACGGACTGTCTCTGGTCCTTAAGGAGCACCTGGTGGCGAAGGACGAGCCGCGGGATTTAGACGGGCTTATCGACCTGGTTATACGGTTAGACAACTGATTAACAGAACACCAACGGGAGCGAGACGAAGGGCGTGGTCAGGCACAAGCCGTCCCTCTTCCTCCCGGGTCCGAAAGGGAGCCGTCTTCCCCACGCTCCACAGCCAGGGTACTCCACGTGATGACAGCTCCCCCTGCTGCCGTTGTTAGGGAAACGAGCAGGACCAAAATAAGATCAGATCAGAGATAAAGGAGGCTGGTCCGTGGGAAGTGTTTTCTCTGCAGCTCAACCGAGCACACGCAGAAAAACTGCCCCAAACGGTCAAAACAGCAGCACACGTCCTTAGAGACTGGGCTAAGGGTGGGTCATAATACTCACGCGGGGAAACCCCGACGATCTGCACGCATCCCAGTTACGATCCTGAGTGGGGATCTAACCCTTCACGCCCCAGCGCTGGTGGACACGGGGTCAGAGGGGAATCTGCTGGATAGCAGATGGGCAAAGGAGGTTGGGCTCCCTCTAGTGGCCTTACCGTCACCATTGTCGGTATGTGCACTAGATGGCACCCTTCTTTCACTAATCACACATCAGACACAGCCAGTGACAATGGTTGTGTCTGGAAATCACAGGGAGGAGATTGTGTTTTATGTAACACCTTCTACCTCCCGAGTGATTTTGGGGTTTCCATGGGTGTTACAGCACAATCCCCGGATTGATTGGCTGTCTGGGGTTGTGACGGATAATTTGTCCATATTGTACAGCCCTACTGTCAACTAGCTGAAAACTTTGAATATTAATTTACATCTACATTAGAAAAATGCTTAAAGTGGCAGGAGGTTAAAGGAGCTACAATGAGGGGGTCAGCTGAAAAGCAAAAAAAGAAAAATGCTTAAAAAGGTGGGGAGTATGGGGGGCAGAGCACCCCAGAAGCTGAAAGGTTTTAGTTATGCTCATGCTCCCAAGAACCATTTTACTGGAAAAAGTCTGAAGGACCTAAAGGACATGGTTATATGGTGAAGAGCTTTTCCAGGTATGTGAGAGGCAAATAAAGGAAAATGCTTAAAAAGGTGGGGGGCTGAAGCTGAAAGGTTTTTGTCATGCTCATGCTCCCCTGAAGCATTTACTCAAAATAAAGTCTGAAGGACCTAAATGACATGGTGAGATGCTGACAAGTTTCACTCGTTCATGTCTGTGACATGCATATTAAGTCCCTTCGGCTGCTCCCTTGTTTGCACTCGGGGTCGCCACAGCAAATCCAAGGTGGATCTGCATGTTGAATTGGCACAAGTTTTACACCGGATACCCTTCCTGACGCAACTCCACATTACATGGAGAAATGTGGCAGGGGTGGGATTTGAACCCGGAACCTTCTGCACTGAAACCAAGCACATTAACCACTTGGCCACCACCCCCTATGCATATTATAGAAATATAATGCTATTAAATTAATTAAATATAATGTTATTAGTATAAGTTATATATTAGTATTTTGTTTGTATACGTCAATATCTATATATAGCCTAATCTTGTGTCTTCAAATTACTAAAATAGTTGACTTTACTGCCACTATCTGCTTCTCTATTATATATTGGTGTGTGTGTGTGTGTGTGTGTGTGTATAATGTGTGTTTACAGTGTTTGCAAAATACTTGTCTATTATTGTTAATCCCACTACAAATACTAAAATACGCCAAACCATTTGTCCTGTGTCATAGCAGAAATATGCATGAAAATCAGTTTAGTATTCAGAGAGTTACGATGGATTAAAAGTGCTGACAAACGGCACTGAGTGCAGAGGGTGACCGCTCCAAGATGGCGGCCCCACTGCTCGTCAGCGCTAAGAGGCAGCAGCGGTCGATGCGCCGCCCACTCTGTCAGAGGAGGCGGGACGCGAATTTGCGAAACGTTGGATGGGAGGGGGAAGGTTCCGCCCTTTTCGCCTCTGATTGGCTTGAAGGTGTCAACCAGATTGGTTATTTGATTTGGCCATAAAAAGTCATCTTAAGTTCAGGATCTGCTTTTGTCTTATCTCGATCATAATGTTTTCATAGCCTGTTTAGACCGTGTTTACATTACTCTGAGCTTTTTGGGGTAGATTTGTGATGAACATGTGAACTTACAATGTTGGATTGTTGTTTTCTCTGTTGGCTCTCGAGAGTTGAACAGGATCCTATTAAATCATATGCAGACTTGTGCAATGCCTGGGTCCAAATGTAGGCCTGTGCAGTCAGATATCTCCTCCAAAGTCAACCCATTTCAACCCATCGGTCACAATTAAGGCTTTAAAAATGTTACTGAATCAATCATCAGTACATGAAGAGCAAAATGGAGACATGAAGGGTTTGAATGTACAATATCAAGTGTGTAGAGCAATTTGTCACATGACCAGAGCTGTTTACATTATAGTGGCACAGACAGAATCAAATTGTTCCACCAAAGCTCTCAAACAAAACCTCAGGAAGGTTTGTTCAAATAAACATCTCACCAAGATTGACACATTTCCCAGAATTGACACTTTTCTCTGTGCAGTCATCAAAATATGAACATATCTCACTCAGAAATGTTACTATGACTTTGTCCCAGCTCAGTTCAACACACTCAAATCAAAATCAGAAACATACCCCCCCAGTGAGCCAAACGTGTCAGAATAGTCCGATATTTACACACTTTACAGCACCACCAGTGTCTCACCTTCACCCCAATGGACCAAACATACTGCATTTTATAGATATTACACTCCACACACACACACACACACACACACACCTCATCCACCTTTCACCATCTCATTGTATCCCCCCCATTAGGGGTACTAATCAATCAATCAATCAATCAAGATCTTTATTGTCATTATGCAGGCATAGCAAAATTTTGCACACTACCGGCAAGGGACATAATAAATAAATCAACACACACACAAATAAAACACTTAAATAATAACGGTAAAAAAAATGGCACATGATTTACATATTTTCATGTCGTAAAAATGTGGGATTAAATGGGTTAATGATGTGAAGTAATAAGGAGGTGACTGGTAGTAAGACAAGATAAGATAAGACTTTATTGATCTCACAGAGGAGAAATTCACATGTTACGTCAGCTGTTAAAAAACACACAAGGTGGGTGCGAGTAGAGGAAAATGTGCATCAAAGAGTGTGTGCAAGGATAAGCAATAATAATAATACCTGTAACAGTACAATAAAATAAGAAAATGAGGTACAAATAGAATATATATATATATATATATATATATATATATATATATATATATATATATATATAAGTACATATGCATATATAAATATGATTGGAATTGAAAAAACAGATAGGAGCATCTTATTTACAATATGTGAAGTGGAGTTTAGATGTGATAAGGTGACATTAGTGCTGGGATTTGTAAACGAGTTGTTATTGCACATGATTTGTGGATATATTAATATTATTGCACATGATTTGTGGACATATGAATAATATTGCACATGATTTGTGGACATATTAATAATATTGCACGTGATTTGAGGACATCTTAATAATATTGCACGTGATTTGAGGACATCTTAATAATATTGCACATGATTTGTGGACATATTAATAATATTGCACGTGATTTGAGGACATCTTAATAATATTGCACATGATTTGTGGACATATGAATAATATTGCACATGATTTGTGGACATATTAATAATATTGCACATGATTTGTGGATATATTAATAATATTGCACGTGATTTGAGGACATCTTAATAATATTGCACATGATTTGTGGACATATGAATAATATTGCACATGATTTGTGGACATATTAATAATATTGCACATGATTTGTGGACATATTAATAATATTGCACGTGATTTGTGGACATATTATTGCATGTGGTTATTTCACAGTGTTATTGTACAGTCTGACAGCAGCAGGGAGGAACGACCTGCGGTATCGTTCCTTCTTGCACTGAGGGTGCCTTAGCCTGTCACTGAACGAGCTGCTCAGCTCCACTACAGTCTGGTGCAGAGGGTGAGAGGAGTTGTCCTTGATGGATTGGAACTTGGTTAACACCCTCCTCTCAGCCACCTCCTCCAGAGAGTCGAAAGGACAGCCCAGGACAGAGCTGGATTTCCTGACCAGCTTGTTCAGTCTCTTTCTCTCCCGCTCTGTGCTGCTCGGGGCCCAACAGTCGACAGCATAGAGGAGAGCAGAGGCTACAACAGAGTCATAGAAGGTCTTAAACAGAGGCCTGCTCACTCCAAAGGATCTCAGTCTCCTCAGGAGGTGGAGGCGACTCTGTCCTTTTTTGTACAGGGCATCGGTGTTGTGAGTCCAGTCCAGTTTGCTGTTGAGGTGAACACCCAGGTATTAGAAACTGTCCACGGTCTTTATGTCCTTCAAATCAAATCAAATCAAATCAATTTTATTTATATAGCGCCAAATCACAACAAACAGTTGCCCCAAGGTGCTTTATATTGTAAGGCAAGGCCATACAATAATTATGGAAAAACCCCAACGGTCAAAACGACCCCCTGTGAGCAAGCACTTGGCTACAGTGGGAAGGAAAAACTCCCTTTTAACAGGAAGAAACCTCCAGCAGAACCAGGCTCAGGGAGGGGCAGTCTTCTGCTGGGACTGGTTGGGGCTGAGGGAGAGAACCAGGAAAAAGACATGCTGTGGAGGGGAGCAGAGATCGATCAATCAATCAATCAATTTTTTTATATAGCGCCAAATCACAACAAACAGTTGCCCCAAGGCGCTTTATATTGTAAGGCAAGGCCATACAATAATTATGTAAAACCCCAACGGTCAAAACGACCCCCTGTGAGCAAGCACTTGGCTACAGTGGGAAGGAAAAACTCCCTTTTAACAGGAAGAAACCTCCAGCAGAACCAGGCTCAGGGAGGGGCAGTCTTCTGCTGGGACTGGTTGGGGCTGAGGGAGAGAACCAGGAAAAAGACATGCTGTGGAGGGGAGCAGAGATCAATCACTAATGATTAAATGCAGAGTGGTGCATACAGAGCAAAAAGAGAAAGAAACAGTGCATCATGGGAACCCCCCAGCAGTCTAAGTCTATAGCAGCATAACTAAGGGATGGTTCAGGGTCACCTGATCCAGCCCTAACTATAAGCTTTAGCAAAAAGGAAAGTTTTAAGCCTAATCTTAAAAGTAGAGAGGGTGTCTGTCTCCCTGATCTGAATTGGGAGCTGGTTCCACAGGAGAGGAGCCTGAAAGCTGAAGGCTCTGCCTCCCATTCTACTCTTACAAACCCTAGGAACTACAAGTAAGCCTGCAGTCTGAGAGCGAAGCGCTCTATTGGGGTGATATGGTACTACGAGGTCCCTAAGATAAGATGGGACCTGATTATTCAAAACCTTATAAGTAAGAAGAAGAATTTTAAATTCTATTCTAGAATTAATAGAATTTAGGTCCTTCAGATTTTCAGGTCCTTCCCCTGGATGTTCACCGGTGGGTGAGGTGGTGGTTTCCTCCTGAAGTTGATCACCATCTCCTTCATCTTACTGGTGGTGAGACACAAGTGGTGGTGCTCACACCAGTCCACAAAGTCTGTAAGATCCACTGGGTCACCAGGAACTTTTTCAAGGCATCATTCAGGAAGAAACCAAGGGTCTATAAGAGAAATGAGACCTGAACACTTGCATTTATGTGTTGACATGAAATGTGATAACTGGAATATAGAAATGACTGTTTATCTGTTTCTACTGATAAACTTATATCTTATTTAATCTGGGATCGTGCACATATTCAAATTAAGGTCTGGTGGGCAGACTTTGATAAACTATTCACCAGTGATAACCAAGTACAGCCTTCTAGTTATTTTACAGATATATTTACCACTTAGCTTCAAACATTTAGCACTTTTTAAACGTTTCTCGCTGTCAGTCAGTCTGTCTGTCAGTCTGTCTGTCTGTCTGTCTGTCCTGCTCCAGCAAAACGGACTTCTGCTGCTGCTCACCTTCTAGCCAATCAGAGGCCAAAAGGGCAGACCCTTCCTCTACCGTACTATGTTTCGGAAATCCGCAGGCGGGGTCTACCAGCTCCCAATTTAGAAGCCAGGAAAGGACCCTTCCTCTCCATTGTCATACAGACCCATAGCACTTACTGTGGTGTTGTGTAAGGTGATGGAGAGATTGGTCACAAACAGACTTGTTTATTATTTAGAAGTTGGTGGTTTCTTTGTTGATTATCAAAATGGCTTTAGAATTGGAAGAAATACTATGGACTCAGTTGCAGTGTTAGACCAAGATATAAGACGTGCTATAATCAATAAGGAAGCAGTAGTTGCAGTGTTTCTTGATATTGAGAAAGCTTATGATAGTATGTGGAGAGAGGGATTGTTGATTAAATTACATAATGCAGGTATTTGTGGTAGGATGTTCATATGGATCAAAGATTTCTTAAGTGACAGAACTATACAAGTAAGAGTTGAAGGGGAATTTTCTGAAATAGTAAGTATTTTTAATGGTACTCCGCAAGGATCAGTTATTAGTCCAGTTTTATTCAATGTTATGATTAATGACATTTTTTCTGATATCAATGTAGGATTCCGGAGGTCTTTGTTTGCTGATGATGGCGCCATCTGGAGGAGGGGTAGAAACATTGCGTTTTTAATGAAACAAACTCAAATTCCCTTAAACCAAATAGTACAGTGGGCAAATAAATGGGGCTTTAAGATTCCTATATCAAAAAGTAGTTATATGATTTTTGGACTTAAAAAGAAAATCCCAGACATAACCCTTATCATGTATGGCTGTCCTTTAGAGAGGGTGAAAGTTTTTAAATTTTTAGGTATGTGGATGGATGAAAAACTAATGTGGTGTACACATGTAGAAAAAAACTGTTGTGAAATGTGAAAAGATTAATAATGTACTTTGTAGTCTGTCTGGTAGTGATTGGGGGCAGAAAGGTCAACGTTGCACATGATTTATAGAGCAATGATAAGGTCATCACTAGATTATGGTTGTTTTGTTTTTGGTTCTGCGGTTAAATCCAGACTTCTCCAGCTTGATAGGATCCAAGCAAAAGCCCTAAGAATCTGTAGCGGTGCCTTTAGAACTACTCCTATCCCAGCACTGTTAGTCGAAATGGGAGAGACCCCTTTGAGTGTTAGGAGAGAGAAGTTGGGTCTTCAGTACTGGGCCACGCTGTCAGGACTTGCACATAACTCATCCGCGAAGTGTTTATTGGAAGAGAGTTATGAATTTACTAAAAAGAAGGATAAATCTAATTTCCTTTTTGATGTCCGGCAGGTCGCTAAAAGGGCTGTCCAGGGAAATAAGGTGATAGGGCCAGTGGGGTCTCCTATTCCTTTTTGGGTTTTGCCTGTACCAGATGTTGAGTTGGACCTTCTGGGGCTGAATAAGACTGTAGCCAGCAATTTAGTAAATCGATTTATATCTCAGAATACAGTTAGTATGTGCCACATTTTTACAGATGGGTCTAGGGATCCAAGCTCTGGTAGGGCAGGCTTTGGGGTTTGTGTTATGAATAATCAGATAAGGCAGAGTACCCGTGTTACTGATTGCTCTTCTGTATCTTCGACGGAACTGTCAGCCATATGGTGGGCATTAGAGTGGGTACAAAGTAACAGACCTTCTGAGTGTCGTATTTATTCTGATTCTGCAGCTGCATTGCAAGCTTTGATGGGCGGAGCCTCGGGAGGAGCTCGTCTTGACCTCGTGCTAGAGATTCTGTCTTTCCTCCATCACGTTGAGTCAGCTGGCTGTTGTGTAACCTTCACTTGGATTCCTGGGCACTCTGGCATTTTAGGTAATGAGATCGCAGATTCATTGGCCAAAGAGTCCCTTCTGAAAAATAAAGTTGATGTTAATATCCCTTTGGGAAAGGTTGATTGTTTTAGTATTTTTAAAGAGTTGAGTGATCAGAAGTGGCAAAAGCAGTGGGAGAGTGAGTCGGTAGGGAGGCACTATTCTATGTGTCAGCCTTCGATTAAAAATAAGAGACTCCTCATCCTGTCGTAAGGATCAAGTCAGATTGATTAGATTGAGACTGGGGCATTGTGGGTTGGCAGCATATTTAAAAGTGATTGGAAAACATCCAGATGGGTTTTGTCAGTGTGCTCAGTTGGAAAGTGTTCATCATGTTTTAATGTGCTGTCCTCTGTATTCTAGTGATAGGCGGAAATTGTTTAAAGATTTGTCAGACTGTGGATTGACTGAGTTTTCTTTTAGGTCAATTTTTTCTGAGGGCAGTTACTCGCATTTAGTGGACAAAGCTGTGATTAAGTTCCTCCATTCCACCAACCTCTATGTGAGAGTCTAACATGAGATAAAGTATTTAACTATTACCTGTGGGGGCAGCATTATCCTACGCCAGCATATAGCCTGCCGGAATCTATTAGAAGAAGAAGAAGAAGCAGAAGAAGAAGAAGAAGAAGAAGAAGAAGGTGAAGGTGGTCTACCGGAGGGGGCGGGGCCAGCTGGTTAATTTGTTGTCGAACGGTCTGTTTGTCCTCTGAACTCCACGGAATTAAGTCATGTCTTAAACTTGGTAAGTTCATAAATACACATTTTGATTTTGATAAGGTTAAACAGTTTGAACCAGGACACCCGGTGAATAAAAGCGTTTTTAGTGTTCGGTGTGTTCGGTCCGGTGAGAGACAAACGCTTCGTGTCTGAAAAATGAACAAATGGCCGTCATCAGGTAAAGAATAACGTTCAGAAGATTAAGAAGAGGCTGTCCACGTCCCGCATTAAGACAGAAAAAGAAAAGAACGGGAAGACTCGTGAACACGCACGCGCACACATTCAGTGCAACATTAAACCGGGACCGACGTCGGATCGCGATGACGTCACGCGCCGGTAGGCGGAAAACTGTGCGTGATGCTGTTTAAACCCTCTATAAAAATAACAATTTACAGTTAAATTAAAGCTGCGCCTGAATAAAGGAATCCGTCCCTATTTATTTTATTCCTTTTATAAATACCTTTTAACTGTTTATAGTATATCTGTTTTTGGTAAAGAAATTTGAATTAGTCAATTAGCTGATGACACTACACTTCTTTTAAAGGACAACACCCAAATCCCATATGCCCTAAATTTAACAATCTTTCTCCGAGGTCTCAGGTTTTAATCTCAGTATAAAAATAATGTGAACTCCTCCCAATAAAGAATTGTGATTTAGATTCAATTTGTGATATTCCTGTAAAAGAAAGAGTAACATATTTGGGCGTTATTAGAGATATGTGCTATAAATTTTGTTCCCATAATTGATAAAACAAAGAAGCGTTTCACCCAGTGGCTCCAAAGGGATCTAAGTTTGAAAGGCAGAGTTCTGCTTTCTAAAGCGGAAGGAATCTCACGGCTTACTTATTCTGCCTTATCACTATATTCAGACAATCCTACCCTTAAATCTATAGACCAGATGCTGTTCAACTTTATTTGGAAAAATCACATACATTATTTGAGAAAATACGTCATAATGAACCCGTATGAGAAAGGTGGATTAAATTTCGTTGACTTTACAACTCTAAACAATACCTTCAAAATAAACTGGATAAAATCTTATCTTAAAAACCCGACTTCCATTTGGAATGTCTTCCCTCATCATATATTCTCGTCTGTTGGTGGCCTCAGTTTCCTCCTCTTCTGTAATTACAATGTTGACAAGATTCCAGCAAAATTATCTGCTTCACAAAGTCACTATTAACATGGGCACTTTTATATAAACATAATTTTTCTCCTTGGAATAACCAAAATATACTTTATAAGAGCAAATCATTATTTTTTCCGCATTGGTTTAACAAGAATATCCAACTGGTGGGTCAACTTTTTGATAAAGATGGACTTTTATTGAGGTACAATGAATTCAGTCAAAGGTATAATCTTGCTGTAACACCGAAGGAATATGCAATTGTGTTTGATGCATTTCCGAAGAAATTTGTGAACTGTTCAAGTCGAATTGCTTTAATGGAACTATGTTTGTATCATGTGTAATTGACACTGCCGTTAGGAAAACTTGTTTTACATCTAACACTCGTAAAAATAACGAAAGAATTCGTGCCCTATTTCAACAAGATATAATATCTGTGCCAAATGTAAGTTTCTACTGGCAAAACTTTGTAAGTGATAATATCTGGAACCAGAGCTGGTCCAGCCTCCAAAAACTTATGATAAATAACAAAATGAAAGATGTAGCGTTTAAACTTTTGCATAGAATTTACCCCACTAATCAATATATGGTGAAATTTATCAAAACTATTGATCCCAACTGTTCTTTTTGCAAAAAAAACTCCCTGAAACTATTAGTCACCTTTTCTGGAACTGTCCAATCACGAAAATCTTTTGGAAAGATTGTCAGCAATTTATCAGTAAATTTGATTCTGCTTTTTTATTAAAATTTGAACATGTAATTTTTGGTATTCACACTAATCTCCCCAGAAACAAAAATATTGTCTTAAACTTGATTGTTAGCAAAGAGCTCAAATCAAAACGCAATCTTCACATATGATAGTTGCTTGTCACTTAACAGATTCAACATTATTTGATCTCATATATTGTATAGACATTTTCTTATGTATTTTTCTCATTATGATACAGAAAATGTATGTAATATATAATTGCTTTTGCTTCTCCCCTAGCATTCTGATGTTCTGATGTTTATGTACATTTTATTTGAAATATTGCAGTTAAAAAAAAAACCTCTGACTGTGCATCATATTTGAAGATGTCACGTGCACTCGGTGATCCATCACATGTTGACGGATAAAACCCACCGACACGTCACATCCAGACGGATTTCCAAGAGGTTCACTTGGCAGCAGTTTAATTGGCTCAGAAGTGTCCAGATGGATGAAAACAAACCCACTCCCCTTCTGGAGTTTAGTTCTTCTTTTCTCCTTTACTCCACATTTAGGTGATAAGCTGTGACTGAAGTTATTATGAGGGCTGCAAACTAACAGCCATCTGATTTTTGGTTCATTCTTTTGAAATCAAACACAGTATAACATTCTGAAAGATGATCACAATGCGAGCGCACAAAAGAGCAAATTTGCAGATTAATGGACGAACACAACGTGAAACGTTGGACTCATTAGTGTCAAAATGATTGTAAGCTGTGGAAGAAATAAAACCAGCGATAAGAAACACAGAGTCGACTGTTCAAACTGGTTTTCAGGTGAACTGCAGCCCACAAAGGCGGGTAGAAAGAGCTCAGACACACACCAACAGGCTGATAACGGCCTTCCCTCATGTGATCACTGATAAAATAATTACACGCCTCCACAGACCTGAAAGCCCTCACAGCCTCTCCATCATTTTTCCCGGGTGGTGTGTTGATGAGATAGTTGTAAATACAGCCATAATCAGTCTCGGGTCAGCGTTTTCTCGCTGCACCTGCTGGGAGTTTGGAGTTTTCTGCCTTCCCGTCTGAGTCTGTGCACATGTGGGGGAAGTCAGAAATGAACAACAGCGTTCCCTCGTGTTCTTGGTTCGGTGGCGTTGTCTTGTTCCATGGCAGATATCAGTCGTCATAAAACCAGTTCACAGTTTGTGCAAAGCTGCAAAACAGGGATGAAGTAAATATGTAGATTTAATCAACAATTTACATTTTTATGTTCATCCTCAAGGAGGGTGTTTCTGTAAGGACAGATTTACCCGAGGCCACACGATACTTATACAGTTACTTCATGAGCAGCTTCATACAGCATTAACAGTAATCTCACTTGGTTACTCTTAAGATTGATAGTAATCAGTCTTTCTACGCAAGACAATAGGATCTTAATAATGAATTAAACAACTGCAAATGATGCTCATACGGCTGAGGGTATTATAGCATTGTGTTGTGTTATAATCTGTGTCTAATAGGGATGTGAATTGTTCAACAACTCACGATTCAATTCGATTCTGAGTCTTGGGGTGACGATTCGATTCAAAGAGCTCTGAGAAATAGTTATATTACTTAAAAATGTTTATGTTGAAGAAAATGCAGCTTTTCAAGGTTAATCAAGTGATTCTAGATGTAAATTTACTTATCTGCTTTGCGCGTTCGGAGTTGGCTGGCAGTTTAGCGAAGCGCTGGTCAGTAGTCGGCAGATACCGCTGCTCCGCTCCTTTTAGCTCCGGGTCATAGCGTAGCATGTGGGCTTGCGGAGTTTAAGTGTATCCGAAGTACTTGACTTTTATTTTGCAGATTTTGCACTCTGCATAAGTCATATCAAGCTCCTTCTTACGCAGCAAATAATAAAATCCAAAATGTGCCCAAACATTTGCCTTCAGCAAAGACGGTGCTGGCTGAATTAGCTCTTCGTCCGCCATGCTAAGCTACAGCCACTGAACTCCGCAGCTCACGAGTGTTTGAAGCATGCCGGACCACCCCCCTCGCGGGGACGCTGTAGTACGGAAGCCGTTGCCTGACAAACAGTACACACAGCGAGTAAGCAAGAAAATGTTGAAAAAAATGCTTTTTAAAAATTGATTCTTGGACATTTTGGATTGATTCAGGATCGTAATAAATAAGAATCGTGATTCGGACGTGAATCGATTTTTTTTCCGACACCCCTAGTGTCTAAAATGTAATAACATACGAACCCATTGTCCTGATATGTCCGCGACCCCGTGCACCTCTGGTATGATATTACAAAACAGGCCTCATGTCATTTCAGTTGGGGCAATGTGTATTTTAAAATGGGCCCTTTATTATTACAATTTTCGCACGTTACAAAATATTCCATTCTTACAAAATCGGTTAGTACATGCCCACTCTGTGGCACGTTGAACATAAGACGTCATCCCAAAAACCCTGAATCCAGCAGTCAAAAGTATGTGAATTGTTGAAACACAGACATCATTTTTTAAAGACGTGCTGCATGTGCAGAGGATCATGGGACACAAGGATTGAAAGAATAACAGGTGTGAATAACGAGTGATCAAACACTGACAATATCTGATCACGAGCACACAGAGAGGACCACTCACTCACTCACTCACTCATTCATCTTCAACCACTTCCTCCAATTAAGGGTTGCGGGGGGTGGAGCCTAACCCAGCAGTCACAGAGCGTGAGGCGGGTTCACCCTGGACAGGACACCAGTCTGTCACAGGGTCACATACAGAAAAACAAACACACCTACGGACAGTTTAAAGTGTCCAGTCCATCTAACCTGCATGTCTTTGGATGTGGGAGGAAGCCGGAGCACCTGGAGGAAACGCACACAAACACGGGAGGAACACACAAACTCCCCACAAGAAAGGCCACAGGTGGGAATCGAACCCATGACCTTCTTGCTGTGAGGCAACAGTGCTGACCACTAAGCCACTGTGCTGCCCAGAGAAGACCAGTGCATTAAAAACGAACAGTGAGTGAAAACCTGTTATTTTTGGTTGGTTTATTTGTAAAATATGTGGTGGTTATTTATGTGATTAATAAGCAGTGATGGTGTCCAAGTGGGTAGTGTGCTCGGTTTCACGACGGAAGGTTGATTGTGCCACATTTCTTCGTGTAGGGCATCCAGCAAAGAACTTGTGCCAAATCAACATGCAGATCCACCTGTGCTGACCCCGAGTGAAAACAAGCCAGCAGCCGAGGGGACTTAACTATTTGTGTGATTAGGTGTCTAAATTATGGTTATTATTTATTCGATGAATGGTAGAAGTATTGCAGTAAAACTTGCATATAATAGATTCAGGTGGACCAGTGAATTTTGTCCATTATAATCGAAATCCCTTGTATGTATAAAATGGACAAAATCTGTTATATGTACATAATGGATTAGTTACAATCAGGAAGCACAGGATGATCTACAGGGAATCCAAGGCTCCAATTAGGCTTACATATTTCCTTGACTAAACGCCTGACCTTAAATCAGGACCTGCCTCATTTCATGACCGGGTCAAAACTGCATTTGAAAAAATAAACACCTGTTTTAAATAAGCAACAGATATTATGTGCATTAAAAAGATTATATTTGTTCGAGTCACTGTTTTTTTTTTTCTCAGTCCGCTGTGGAGTGGTACCTAAACATCCTAAAGCCTGAGTTAGGGGAGGTGACAGTCTAGTGGTTAAGACGTTGGGCTTGAAACCAGAAGATCCTCGGTTCAAATCGCAGCCTGACTGGAAAATCACTAAGGGCCCTTGGGCAAGGTCTTTATTCCCCTATTGCTCCCGGTGTGTAGTGAGCACCTTGTATGGCAGCACCCTGGCATCGGGGTGAATGTGAGGCATTGATGTGTAAAGCGCTTTGAGCATCTGATGCAGATGGAAAAGCGCGATATAAATGCAGTCCATTTATTTATGCTTCTACAAGTCCGTAACTCTGTACACGCAATTATGTCGACGTGTGCGTGACCCTTTTTAAAGTTCTCCATCATGGTGGGAAGAGCGGCTTTTTCTGGATTAATTTGTCCCTCAATGAGCTCCACTTCTTCATACAATCATCAACCTCCAAACCAGTGTTACGGTATGTGCAGTTTCCCTCCATGAATTGTACGTCGAAGTTTGTAGACTCAGTGTTGTAAAGTTGGTCATATTTGTGGACTTTTCTGCCAAATATTCCTCTATTGTGTTTTTCTATTTGATCCATGACTGAATATAATCAGCATGCAGACTGCAAAAACCTTTAAAATATGGCAGGAGAGGAAGGAGTGAAAGTGGAAAATTGACAAACCACAGCCTTTGTGGTGTCGGTTGTTTCGACTGGGCAATGGAGAGGGTTCGCAGCTCCGCAGAGGTTGTATTTGGTTCTCCACACCCAGGGATGTGTGTGAAACCTAACACCATATTACAGTGCAGGCAACAAGCAGCATTTTGTTAATAATCACCCAGCTTGAATTATGTCCTGCCTTGTTTATGCGCCGGGGCTGAGCACGGTTTGACACAATAAATGGCCAGTCTTTTAATCAAGGAAATCCGGGATGTCACTGGGCGTGACAGCTGTCACACATCATCAGCACCAGCTGTCACTCATCCACCTTATCACCATCACCATAAAGGCCGGACTGCAACTCCACCTCCTGGCCGAGAAATCCTGTTGTGAAGGTGTAGGAACACGGACCCACAACAGGGGGCGTTAAATGAACGGGCAATGGATAAGCCAAATAGTAACAATTTAATGTTGTGAAGTGCACAACGGAATACAGACAAATACAGTTTTTGGTACCACAGATAATTATATGTAGAGTGACGTGTGGGCAGGCTTGAGGATAGGAGATGTCCGTCCAGAACCGAGCCGGATCCCACACGGCCTTCACCGCCAACGGATCTGAAGAACACCGGAGCCGCCAAGTCCTGGATCCCCAGGTGGCCACTGTCTCCAGCTGTCAGACCTGGTACTGCTGGCAGAGAACAGAAACAGTATTGATGAGTGTGAGTTCGCACACTCAGTAATCCCACAGACTGTGTTCGTTAGGGAGGGAGCACCTCCACCTCCAATCACACACTCGTGCAGCTCCTGTCTAACCACTTATCTGGTTGGGGTGTGAAGCGAAGCCGTCGCTGATCACACCAAACGCCAATCCCACAGATAAGGCAACACCACAGGAAAATGGCTGCAAAAGAGTTCAGACTATTATTCAGTTTTCAGTACAGCAGAGAATTACCTCTTCTGGTGGCTGATTTCTTGGCGAGGAGGTGGAGTTGCAGTCCGGCCTTTATGGTGATGGTGATAAGGTGGATGAGCTGGTGCTGATGATGTGTGACAGCTGTCACTCCCAGTGGCTCCGACGCCCTCTCGTGCTTGAAGCCCGCACTTCAAGCAGGGTGCCATCTGGTGGTGGTGGGCCAGCAGTACCTCCTCTTCAGCGGCCCACATAACATAGTGGTTAATTTATTGCATTAATGGTATAAGTAATTGTTATTATTAACTCGCTGAAAGTGTGGGTGACACCAAAAATGTGCACAAATGATCACTGAAAATGATGAAATGTTGATATTTTTAAAAATCCTGAACAATGAAAGTCGATAAGTGCGCAGGTGAAGGATAAACAGCAGCTGTCTGAAGCCTGCGCTCTATTTCAGTCCTCAGCCGCGGCCATATTGTTGCTACGTCATCACCAGAACAGCACCTGCTGATTCAAGACCAAATCAATTGTAGGTCGAGCTGTTTTCAGACTATTTTGTTTTCTAGTGTGTGGAGCTTTTTTTTCAGTTCAGCTACAATTTGCCAGAAGGTGAATCTAAAGCCCTGGTCACTCGGCACAAATGAAGGACACCAAAGTCAAAGCGAAACAAGAAATCTGGACTTTCGGAGACATTGTTTAAGAGCACAGACTGGCTGCAGAAATGATCACAGACTGGCGCTCGGTCTGATACGCGCTGTCAGTCACGTTATCATGAATGTTTCATTTTGATTTTGTTTAAAGCTTCAAGGTCGCTGTTCGCTTAATTTTTCTTTTGTGAGTTTCCGTTTTGTTTCGTTCTTTTGTGCGCTCTGGACGCAAAGGCTTTTCGGTGATGGGAGAAGTGCCGGCTCATTCATCCACTTTTTCTCGACGATTTCTGACTTTGTGACTTTTTTTCCATTGTTCCTGTCGCCAAGTGAGCAGGTCTTAAGATTCGATGTTTTGATGAAAGAATTAAGTACTTTTATTTTTTTATAGCCTTATTTTTATAGAATTTAAGTGAAAAGACAGCCCTCTCCCCTGTCTTTCTGTCTGTCTGTCTCTCTCTGTCTCTCTCTTTCTGTCTCCCTCTCTCTCTCTCTCTCTCTCTCTCTGGTGCATGCTGGGAGGTGTGTAAAGTCGCAGGTGAGAGTGACGCAGTTCAGGTGAGGTGGCATTTTTTCTTACATTTCTGTGTTTTTGTTCATTTTCGTTTTGTTGGTTGTTTTGACTGGTTTGCACGTGGTTTTGGCGTGGATGGCGTCTGGGCCGCCGACCGCCCTCTCGCTCGGTCACAGGGTGAGGGTGGTCCCTGACCCGGCTGTGTCTGCAGAGGATGTCCTCCTGGTTGTTGGTGAGCAGGTCGGACATGATGTTTCTCCACAGCAGGGTGCCTGAAGCTGTCAGTGTAACTGTTGATCAGCAGCCAAATGAACATTCTGGGTTGACTGACGGTCCTGAAGTCGGTCCGGTTCATGGTTCTGTCTCTCCTTCTGTGGTTGATGCTGGTGTTTCTGCTGTGGGTGAGTCCTCAGTTCCTGTTGGACAGGGCGAACGGACTGATGGGGAGACATCAGGCCCAGCTGAACCCAAACCCCCACGGAGTCAAACCATGAATGATGACAACATGGATTATGATTCAGATTCCAGCATGTCCACCACCGATTCCTTCTGTCAGAGCAGTGATCTGTACACACTGCAGGACATCAACAGTTTTCTGGATGATTCATTTGGTAAATCAGTGAAAGTTGTGGATTATTTTCCCCATACAGACAAATTTGTTAAATCTGTTAAAGTGTTGAGGAGGCTCATTGGCTTGGACCTGTTGGATGAGAAGAAGCGGTACAGACTCAGGAAACACATCACTGCTTTGGGGAAGGAATCTCTGTCCAAGCAGGGAGGATGTCTCAGGGGTCGTAAATCCACCAGATAGAGTCTGAGTGTGTCTCACCGGGTGTTCTATCTTCTCTGTCTGTCTTTCTCTCTATTCTCTCTCCACTCAGTCCACATGCAGTATCTGACGGTGGGCTCTTTGAACATGAACGGTGGCAGGGACGGCCGGAGGAGGGCTTTGGTCTCTGAGCTCTTTGAACAAAAGGGGTTACAGGTGTTATTCCTGCAGGAGACTCACTCTGATGCACTTAATGAAGTGGACTGGGCTCAGTGGTGGAGGGGACCTTTTTATCAGAGTCATGTCTCCAACATCAGTGCTGGAGAGGTGGTTTTATTTTCTCCTCGACTTAACATCACTGTTTTATCCACTACTGAGATCGGGTTCTGTTGGTCAGGGCTCAGGTCGAGGGGTTGACCGTGGTGTTTAAAAATATTTACGCACACAATGAGGGCTCGGAGGGGGTGGCGCTATTCAAACAGGTGAGAGATATTTGAGTTCAACAGGATCCTGGTGACTGTTTGGTGTTGGGGGTGACTTTAATTGCACTGTAGATATGTCACTGGATCGAGTTGGTGAGGAGCCACATTTGCAGTCAGTTTCCTCGCTGGCTGTTTTTTTTTTAACATGAGGTGGATTTATTGGACACGTGGAGGGTCACACATCCACAGGACAGACAGTACACATGTGTTCGGGTTTCAGATGGGGTGGTGTCTGCAGCCAGGCTTCACCGGATTTATATGTCACACTCATTTAGGAACAGATTACGCAGGAGTTTCATTCAGCCAGCTGGTTTTTCAGATCATCATCTCATCACCACATAAATATTCCACTCACACACTCAGGGGTTCAACACTTACTGGAAATTCAACACGTTTTGCACGACAGGGCTTTTTGTGATTTATTTCAATCTTTTTGGGGTTTCTGGAGGGGTAGGAAGGGGACATTTGGGATAGTGAGTCAGTGATGGGAGGCCGGCAAAACTCAGGTTCGGGTTTTGTGCCAACAGTACACTTCCTATTCTACAGCTACGGTCAAGGTAGCCATGGCAACACTGGAGAAGGACATTATGGAAATTAGGCCAGCTTTCATACAGCTGGGGATCCTGACCAACATGGTCTGCAGCAGGGGAAGAGGGTGGAGCTGGGTGCTCTGTTGCAGGAGAGGGTGAAAGGGGTGATGGTGATGGCTCGCTTTGTGAACATCAAGGACATGAATGCACCTAGTTCCTTCTTCATTCTGGAGAAGAGGACCTCTCAACAGAAGGTGATGACCTGTCTTCGCTTTCATGACGGACGGGTGACGAGTGATTCGACGGAGATGCGTAGACATGCTATGGACTTCTACTCGGCTCTCTACGGAGCTGTGGACTGTGACGGGGTCTGTGTGGCTGACCTTCTGAGAGATCTCCCCCGGCTGGTGGCCTCAGAGCGAGAGGCCTTGGACTCTCCCCATCACATTGGATGACTGACAATGACGGTGCGTCAGATGGCATCTGCGAAAGCTCCAGGGATCGACGGACTCCTAGTGGATTTTTATGAACATCTTCTGGAGGTGTTACTGGAGAGCATTGCGGCAGGCTGCTTGCCCACTTCTTGTCACCGTGCTGTTCTGTCGCTCCTGCCTAAGAAAGGGATCTTGCCCTTTTGCAGAACTGGAGACCGGTTGCACTTCTCTGTGCGGATTATAAACTTTTTTTCAAGGGTACTGGCGAACAGGTTAAAAGGTGTCCTGGATTTTATTGTTCACAAGGACAAGTCTTATTATGTGCCCGATAGGACTATTATGAACAACCTTTTTTTTGATGAGGGATTTGTTTGATTTGTGCAATACTGGGGATTTGGTTTGCTGTTTTGTGTCACTTGATCAGGAGAAGGCATTTGACCGGGTTCATCACGGGTTTTTGTTTTCCACTTTGAGGGCATTTGGCTTTGGTGAGGGGTTTATTTCATTTGTTAGGGTATTGTATAATGGGGCTTCATGTTTGGTTAAGGTTGGGGGAAGGTTGAGCTGCCCAGTCCCTGTAATGTGGAGCATAACAGGGCTGCCCCATCTCAGGTCAGCTGTACTCTTTAGCCATTGAGCCACTCTTGTCTCGCATTAGGGCAAGGCTGTCTGGCCTTGTTTTGCTGGGTTTTCAACTGTCTTCTCCCATGGTGCTCTCTGCTTATGCAGATGACATCACGGTTTTTGTCACAAATCAGGCAGACATTGATGGGTTATTAGGCAGTTTATGGCTCTATGAGATAGGAACCTCTGCAAGAGTGAACTGGGAGAAGAGTGAGGCTGTCCTGATGGGGAGGTGGCAGGAAGGGGCTGCTCCCTGTCTGCCACATGGTCTGCGGTGGGCAGTGGAGGGTTTAAAAATTCTGGGTGTGTTTCTGGGGGCAGATGGGTATCGTCAGAGGAATTGGGAGGGCTTGGCAGAGAAGGTGTGTGCCAGACTGTCCAAATGGCAATGGTTGCTGCCCCAGATGTCCTATAGGGGGCGAGTTCTGGTCGCTAATAACTTGGTCGCTTTGGCGCTGTGGCACAAACTGTCTGCCCTCCCTCCACCACGGGGGCCTTATTGAGCAGTTGCAGCGGTTACTGGTGGACTTTTTCTGGTCAGGCCATCACTGGATCAGACCTCCCGTGTTGTACATGCCGCTTCATGAAGGAGGACAGGGGCAGGTGGACATTTCTGCTCGGTTTCGACCTTCAGGTTGCAGGCTGCTCAGAGACTGTTGTACACCTTGGGATTGAGCTGGCAGGATATGGCACGTGTCCTGCTGACGAAGGAGGCAGGTCTTGGGTATGACAAACATCTGTTCCTTCTACATCGGCGTGACACCATCGGGATGCGCACCTCGGCTTTTTACCAGTCGGTTCTCCAGGTATGGCAGGTCCTCGCTTTTCGCAGGGACAACGCAGGTACCCCTGGGATGCGGCTGTTTGAGGAGCCTTTCTTCTTCAGTGACTTTGTTAGCTCTCCTGGGTTGTCATCTACCACTCTGCGGTCCCGCCTGAGGGAGGCGGGGTGCACCAAATTGGGCCATCTCCTGCGCACGTCTGTTGTGAGGCTGGTGGAGTCGGCGGGAGTTCTGTCCTCCAGGATGCTGCTCAGGGTGGTGGAGGAGGTTTGCGCTTCCCTGCCAGGGCCCCATGGAGCGTTTGCTGAGAACCGTACTCTGTCTGACCAGTGGGATGATGAATGTGAGTACGTGTTCCCCTCACTTACTGTCTCGCCTGCTGTGGGGGCATGGCAGGAGGAGCAGGGGGCTCTCCTGCCACGTTTCAGCTTGGGACTCCGACGAGGGCGGTCGCATCTCCTCCACTCTCCCTTATCTCTGTTCTCTGATTTAACCTTCAAGTCCCTACTTCACCAGACTGTGAATTCCTCAAATTATATCGGATTCTGGATCTATTGGACTACTATTGGATTAACCATGGAATTGATCTGCTGGTCTCTGAACGCTATTGACACCATCTTTTGTACAAGAAGGTCAGGACCGGGGGATCCTACCTGCCCAGATGGAACGCATCCTGCGGGCTATGTTCTCAACTCCTGGGGGTCTTGGCGTATTGCATGCGTGGCGCCTTTCTCCATTGAGGATGTCGAGGATTTATTCATATTTGGTCTTATGGTAGCAGGGCTGGTACTTTCTGGCTTATGTGCTACCCTGATCTATTGGAAAATTAGCAAGACGGCGGCATCAAGAACCACGGCCCACGGTGGGCAAGGTGTTGCATTCTCAGACTGCTATGACTCTTGAACTTAGATGCAAATTGGATGACATCTTGGGGCAGATGTGTGCCTTGCAGATGAAGTTGAAGATTTCGGATCCTGGGTAATATTCTTAATTAATTGGGAATATTCTTAATTCATAATTGGGATTTGGTTGTTCAAGTGAAACTGTAAAAAGTGTTTTTCACTGCTCAAACCACAATATGGCAGGCTTATCAAGCCTGAAGGACAAATTGCCCAACTGTTTTCCTGCAGAGGAATGTCTTCAGGCCTTGGTGATTATTTGGCTCCTTTCTTATCTCAACCCACAAAGACAATAAACTGTTTTTCATAGGACTGAAGCATGCTCCACTGCCTCTCCCCACCCCCTATCACAAACCCCCACTCCGGCTTCTGCTCACATCACCCTCCTTCCCTTCTGTGGGGGGTGGGAGGGATTAGCTGCTGGTAGTCCCCGTTCCCCTCCAAGCTGATGGTGGCGCAACTCAGGGTTGCTGCGCGACCTTCACCCACTTGCCTCGGATAACGGACTTCTTCAAATTTAGTGCACGTAAACAATGTCAAATGTGTATGTGCTGTCCTTAATTCTGATGTGTGCCATTATTGCGGTAAACAAGTAATAATTGTGGACTAATTGCTTTCTGAGGTAACTGGAGTGTAAACATAATTTCTCCACTGTGAGATCAATAAAGTATATCTCATCTCATCTCCTGTCTTTCAGGACACCTGTTTTGGGAGAGTTTGAAAGTATTGGCAAGAAAGCTCTATTACGCCTGTGTCCAGGTGTCACACTTATGCTCTTTGGCAGGGTTGGCAGCGTCGAAGTGGTCCGAGTTTCTTGGTGCCTCCTTGTCTCCTGTGGGGTGCTGGTGGAGCCTGTACAAACCCCCGCTTGACAAACGCAAAGGACCTCCAGTGGAAGATTGTCCATGGGCTTCTGGCTACAAACGGCTATCTTGCGCACCTGGATCCAGGGGTTGATGGGGTTTGTCCTTTTTGTCCACTTAGGGAAACTGTTTGCCATGTTTTTGCACAGTGTCACCGGTTGTCAGGGCTGTTTGGGTTGTTGGAGAGGTGGGTTTGTTGTTCACTATGGACGTGTTTATTCTTTGTACAAACTATTGTGCACAATCCAGGAGGTTGCATGTTTTAATTAACCTGTTTTGTGGACTCGCTAAGTTGGCCATCTGGAAGACTCGGAAGAACTGTGTTTTAGCTCAGGGATCTGTGGACCCTGAGTTTATGCTGAAGGGACTCTTGGTAGCCCGGATCAGAGTGGACTGCTAGTTTTATGCTCTTACTGATAACATGGACACCTTCAGAGACGCAAGGTGCATAAATGACGTTCTCTCATCTGTGTAAAATGGGAGTTTGGTGCCTGTTGGCGGAGTCCATATTGGTAGATGTGGACATAGGTAAAAAAAAAAAAAAAGACAAAAAAAAAACAAACCGATGGAAGTGATGTAACTCAATTGTTGTAAATAAAGCTGTTTTAAAATTCAATTCAAATTCTCTTGCTGTCTTGTCATGGAGAATTTAGAACTAAGTTCTCACTCACCAGACATGAGTCTAAGTTTGTTTTTGTTTTTTCTGCTGCTCAATCATTAAATCATTTCCTTAAAGGTGTCCACAAAAATCAGAGAGAATTAAAGTCACAAAGTCCGGCAAAAGGACGCATCAGCACAGAGTCCACCTTACAAAAATGATCACGACCGCTTTGAAGACTTTCTACTGGACGATCCATTTTATACACTTCAGAGGTCAGTGACTCCACCCAAAATCAGTGGCCTTTCAAGACTTTGCAACTTTTTACACCAATGAAATTAGTTATTAATGACATCATTCTACAAATACAAATTAGTTAAATTCCTGGAAATTCTCCACCTTGTGGGTTCACTCTGGGTCAGGGTGGGGTGTTAAAAACCCTTAGTCATTTAAAATGACCAGGCCAGTCGGTTCATCTGCGGATCAACAGGCCCTGAATCATAGATTTTTACCCTTTATGTTAATCCAGTGTTTACGACAATATCAGCATTTTCTTTACACTCAAATTGTACTTTTAACTCCAAATTCTGGTCTTATAGTTTCCTTTGAAAGAGAACAAAACACATTTTCTGTTAAACATCTGTTCACTGTTATGAGAAATACACAATATAATCTTTGCACTTTGAGCATTGACCCCTGTCAGCACTGACAGGGGTCAATGCTCCAACAGATCAAAGTATGTCGTAACAGTAACCTATAGATGGCAAGGTTCAGATTTTAATTTCATAACAATTTGTGCTCAAAAAGAAAACAGTCAAGGTGACCACACTAATAACATTCCTTCTTGCATAATACTTTGATAATATTAGAAGACAAACTTAAAAATCCAAATGCAAAAGACTATCTTGGAGACATCAAAATGACAAAAGGAAATAACATATGATGAGAAATCAATCAATCAAGTTTATCTCTATAGCACTTTACAACAGTTTTCACTGAACCAAAGTGCTTTCCAATAGCACCAGCTAAAGATGAAATAAAAAGAACCGTACGAAAAACACACATAAAAGCATAATAAGAGCATCCAAATAGAATAAAAATAGACAAAGTGTCAAAGCAATTATGTGCAAAAAGCTGCCCTGAACAAGTACGTTTTTAACTTAGCTTTAAACAAAGGCAAGCTATTAATGGACCTCAGTTCAGGAGGTAATGCATTCCACAACTTAGGACCTGCTACTGCAAAAGAACGGTCACCCCATTGTTTGAACCTGGACCTGGGAACCTCCAGAAAGTTTTGGTCAGCAGACCGAAGTGCTCTGACAGGGTTGTGTGTTTTTAACAGGTCACATAAATAAGAAGGTGCAGTGCCATTTACAGCTTTAAAAACAAACATTAACAGTTTAAAATCAACTCTAAAATGGACTGGAAGCCAGTGCAGAGAGTAAAGTACAGGAGTGATGTGGCTGTGCTTCCTGGTGTTGGTCAACGGGCGAGCAGCAGCATTCTGGACCAATTGGAGTCGGTTTAGGGAGCCTAGAGTGATACCAACATAAAGTGCATTGCAATAGTCAATCCGGGAGCTGATAAAGGCATGCATAGCCTTTTCAAGGTCCTTTTGGCTTAGAAAGGGTTTGACTTTTGCCAAGAGTCTCAGCTGGAAAAAACTGGCTCTTATCACACTGTCATCTTGTTTCTCAAATTTTAAACAGTCGTCAAACAGCACACCAAGGTTCCTTACCACAGCCCTACGATAAGGAGCCAAATCACACATAATGAGCCCAAAGGAATATCTTGAGAACTAACATACAAAACAGAAAAGATTTTGACAAAAAAAAAAAAAAAAACCCCACCAAAATAAAATACAGAAAACCAAAAGAAAATGAACGGTAACTTATACTACTTTTCAGTGTCTCAGATGACTTCTTAGATGGCCATACCTGACGCAGTGCAGCATGAAGCAGGTAACAGTCCAGTTTGCAACGGGCAGTTCATGTATAGTCACAGTTCATAGCACAGGGCAAGTGACAAAGGGCACAAAGCAAGGGCTTAGTAACCATAACTATCAGGGGAGTTACCATCTGGTGTTGCAGTGCATTCAGCCCTCGGCTTTAAACTGCTCCACAAGCATGGAGTCCAACACATTTCCATCTGGAAGTGCCTGGAGTACGATGTCTGCAGCCGATGCTGCTCTGGGCATGATATCCTCAACCAACGCTCCCCAGGGTATGATGTCATTAGCCTGGCAGGTTGCTGAGCCCAGTCACCCATCCGTGCAGCGACTGGTGACTGCTAGCTGATCCTGAGTCCGGGTTGTTGATCGTAGAACATGCAGAGCAGTGGCAGGTTTGTGGGTACCTCAGAGGGCACATCCAGCTACCAGGTTGTCACATGCTGGAGGACACTGCCTGGACCAACAGATGGCACATGCTGATGATCTGGTTGGGCCAGATCTGCCCAACCAGATTGCCATTGAGTACCTGGCTCGTAAGCCATGTTTTCCTTAGTAACATGACATGAAAGGATATAGAATTACTTCACCAGGAAAAAGCAAATTTTGTTGTTTATATCTCGATGCCTGCTCTATCTCAGCCTGACCATTCCCCTGCAAGATCATATACAGTGAGGAAAATAAGTATTTGAACACCCTGTGATTTTGCAAGTTCTCCCACTTAGAAATCATGGAGGGGTCTGAAATTTTCATCTTAGGTGCATGTCCACTGTGAGACATAATCTAAAAAAAGAAAATCCAGAAATCACAATGTATGATTTTTTTTAATAATTTATTTGTATGTTACTGCTGCAAATAAGTATTTGAACACCTGTGAAAATCAATGTTAATATTTGGTACAGTAGCCTTTGTTTACAGAGGTCAAACGTTTCCTGTAGGTTTGCACACTGCAGCAGGGACTTTGGTCCACTCCTCCATACAGATCTTCTCCAAATCTTTCAGGCTTGGAGTTTCTTGAGTTCAGGTCTGGAGACTGGCCAGGCCACTCCAGGACCTTGAAATGCTTCTTACGGAGCCCCTCCTTAGTTGCCCTGGCTGTGTGTTTGGGGTCATTGCCATGCTGAACACCCAGCCATGACCCATCTTCAATACTCTTACTGAGGAAAGGAGGTTGTTTGCCAAAATCTCGCAATGCATGACCCCATCCATCCTCCCTTCAGTGCAGTCGTCCTGTCCCCTTTGAGAGTATGATGTTTCCACCCCCATGCTTCACGGTTGGGATGGTTTTCTTGGGGTTGTTCTCATCCTCTAAACATGGTAAGAGGAGTTGATTCCAAAAAGCTCTATTTTGGTCTCATCTGACCACATGACCTTCTCCCATGCCTCTTCTGGATCATCCAGATGGTCACTGGTGAACTTCAAACGGGCCTGGACATGTGCTGGCTTGAGCAGGGTGACCTTGCTGCCCTGCAGGATTTTAAACCATGACAGCATCATGTGTTACTAATGTAATCTTTGTGACTGTGGTCCCAGCTCTCTTCAGGTCATTGACCAGGTCCTCCTGTGTAGTTCTGAGCTTTCTCAGAATCATCCTTACCCCACAAAGTGAGATCTTGCATGGAATCCCAGACCGAGGGAGATTGACAGTCATCTTGTGTTTCTTCCACTTTCTAATAAATAATCATAACAGTTGTTGTCTTCTATCAAGCTGCTTGCCTGTTGTCCTGTAGTCCATCCCAGCCTTGTGCAGGTCTACAGTTTTGTCCCTGGTGTCCTTAGACAGCTCTTTGGTCTTGGCTATGGTGGACAGGTTGGAGTGTGATTGATTGAGTGTGTGAACAGGTGTCTTTTATACAGGTAAGAAGTTCAAATAGGTGCAATTAATACAGGTAAAGAGTGCAGAATAAGAGGGCTTCTTAAAGAAAAATTAACAGGTCTGTGAGAGACAGAATTCTTGCTGGATGGTAGGTGTTCAAATACTTATTTTCCTCACTGTAAGTACTGAACAAGTATCCAGCCTATATTTTACAGAAACTTTGGGGTAAATTATGAGAATACTGAGTCCCAATTATAATTCTTAGATGTCCATGATGTAATTTCAGTGGATGACATGTTGACTTTCAAAGGTGGGAGTGGCAACGGAAAATCCCTAGAATGCAAAAGTAATTTGAATATCGATCATGTGTTTTAGTTTGTGCTATTGAAACTTGTCTGTGTAGTTAGCAGTTGTATAGGTTCTCATCATATTCTTTCAAGGCCTGTGGTTTTTTATGTAATTTTTCACTTTTCAAATGTTTCTATTTAGCCTTTATTTAACCAGGCTTGTCTCCTGGAGATCGAGACCTCTTTGCAAGGGAGACCTGGACAAATATAAAGTTTCCGAAAAGGTCTAGTGGAGTTGGGAACCAACCTGTCTGCTTGCGTATTTTACCCCTTGGTAAACAGGTTGTTCTCCCATCCCACTACATTCCCTTCCTTCAGACTTCTGCCTTGACGTTGACCTGTACGACCTTGAGATGATTTGTTATTAGTGATGAGTTGGTGAAATTTAGATTCTACACATTCCATTGACACTGTCACCATCCCTACTGTCAGACATTGGACTGAATATATTTTAGTTTTCCATCCTCTGGTCCCAGCAGGAATATTTGATTTTTACTGGGTGGATCTTATATATGTGAGTGTAATTACCATGTAATTTTTCCATCTGAGAAATATAGCGAGGATCCGCCCCATCCTGTCCATGGCTGATGCTGAGACCCTGATTCATGCATTTGTTTCTTCTAGACTAGAATATTGTAATGTTATATTTTCAGGGTTACCACAGTCCAGCATTAGGGGTCTTCAGCTGGTTCAGAACGCTGCCGCCAGACTTCTGACACGTAGCAGAAGGTCTGAACATATCACACCCATTTTGGCATCTATGCACTGGCTCCCTGTCTCTGTGACAGCAGATTTTAAGGTTTTGCTATTGACTTATAAGGTTGTTCATGGACTGACGCCATCTTATCTGGCTGATGTGGTGGAACTCTACGTGCCGGCCCGGGCTTTGCGGTCGCAGGATGCGGGACTTTTCTGTGTTCCCAGGGTGAAGAAGAAATCAGCAGGTCAAAGAGCCTTTTCGTATCGTGCATCCACCCTGTGGAACAGTCTTCCTGTGACCGTGAGGCAGTCTGAGTCTGTGGACATTTTTAAGTCAAGACTCAAAACCTATTTTTATTCTCTTTCTTATGGATAGTTTTTATTTTTATTTGTTTTATTCTTTTACTTCTGTATTTATTTATGTATTAGAATTTTTTTTATTAATTTTTAATTATTTATTTAAGTTTATGTTGAATTGTTTTATGTAATGCGCCTTGAGACGGCTTTTGCTGTGATTTGGTGCATTATAAATGAAAAAGAAAAAGAAAATTACTTTGTTAATCGGGAACTGTCCCTGTTTTATTCTAAACCTCATCAAACCACAACCAATAATCCTACTTCACTACTGCCAAAATTCAAAACTTTCCATCTACTGATCCTTAGATCTTTCCCACTGTTTTGTTGTCTAACCCTAACACATTATACCAGTTAACCTTTTGGGGGAACCATTTCAGCTGCAGTACCTTCTCCTGGCTGTAACACACCCTCTCTCCTTCTCTACTTTCACTTCTCTGTCTCTCAGTCCGTCTCTGTGATCTTCTCTCTCCTTGGTGTTCTTTCAGCTGGCTTGTTTCCAGCAGTAGGGAGGCTTAACGTCCCTTTCTGGAGCTCTTGTTGTCTTTCCTGAACCATGTGTTTTGCAGCAACAGTTTAGATGGAATCAAAGTCTCTTACCCTCTACGTCTGGTGCAGTTGGGGTAGCTGGGCTCACCTTAAAGTGTCCCTCTCGTCTTGGTTGATCCACTTCCGTTTAGACACCTTAACGTAGAGCCAGTCTTCTGGTTCAACTTTCCTCCGTTGCTCTGGAATATGCTTTCACCTTCTGAAGCACAGCCTTGTTTCCTCATATCAAATAGCATTGATAGCAGGTTAGTTCTCGATCACATTGTACAAGTGGTGCACCTTCACATGGCCCCCTAAAATAGGGGACTGGCATTGGTCTCCTCATTAGTGTTTCATGTGGTGTTAGAAGTGTTAGTTGACTAGTTTGTGTGCACATAGACATAAAACTAAAGGCAAAGCATCTTCCCAATTAATATCTGCATTGACCATCTGCTACAATTTCTGTAAATTTAGACTGAGTGTATCAGTTACTCTCTCCACAGTGCCCTGTGATGGTACACACATCCACATATTGGTTTGATACCTCACATTGTTAAAGCAGTTTCTATTATATCAGTTACAAAGGAAGGTCCATTCTCAGAACTGATCGTATCTGGCAACCCTAACTGTGAAAAAACTTCTCAACACAAAACACTGGCCACTAATCTGTGTCTGGTCCCTTTGTTCGAACTGCTTCTACCCTCCGAGTAAACCGCCAGCTACCACTAAGATATATTTGAACCCTTTTAAGCATTCTGTCACATCTATATAATCCAATATTAAACGTCCAACATGGACCTTTCATTCATGTACTATTAACCTTTTGCCAGGCAATACACTTCGATTAAAGTTTTAATTACTGCACGATGTGCTGAGCTCGGCTGAGCGGTTTCACAGCCTGTACTCCAGTAAAGTTGTCATCAAGATGCAGTTGCATGGTCACATACCCGGAGTGGTTCCCTGCTGCATCCCTAAAACAGGAACCATCTACAGACAGTTTAAGTTGTGCTGATCGTATAAATGTGATCATGGTATTAAAAACACATCAGTTGACTGGACACAGTCATGTGGTGACCCTTCTACAGGTGTCGCATGGCTGCATTATTTATGTTACATCATTGAATTGTAAGATCTGGGGCTACAAGGATGACCTCATAACCAGTCGACCTTGCTTCCGTTAACACAAATCTAGGTCTAATGTTCACAACATGTGGCTGGTGAGATGCAAACAAAATGTTTGGATGTCCCACTGTGATAGCCAATGCTTTCCCGATCCCTGACAGCACAGTGTTCTGTCACAACATTCTCTAAATTCTAAACATTCTCAGTGTCGTTTGTGTAACATGTTTTAAGGCCTGAAAGGCGTCTTCAGCTTTGGCCGTCCGCTGCAGCTCAGCTGAACCATTAGTTTGACATGCGGCTCGACTTAGGCCGCGTACGGAGGCGTTATAACTGCATCATCACAGATCCACAGTCGGCCAAATCCAACCATCCCCAAGAACAACAACATGTGTCCAACTGTTTGTAGTTTGGGAGCTTTTTTTGTTGTTGTTGATGTTGCCTCAGTTTTTGAGGGAGCAGCAGCTCATTTTACACAGCTGTCTGCCCAGTATTCACCTTGTGACTGACAGAACTGTAATTCATCTTTACCCACCTCATGTCCTCCCTTTTCCAAAGCTAACAGGACTGATACAGAATCTTTTTTTCTTGTTGAATTTGGTGGTGCTACAAACGTCCCGGTCATCTACATATTGCAGTGTCCTACTTATCAGTTCTAGGTGTTGGAAATCATTCGCTAACACTTGATTAAGGACTTGCAACATAATCTTGTGCCAAATGAGTGTAAGTATGCTGATGTCCTATGTAGGTGAGTGCACATTGATACGAGAATCTGGATGTAGTAGAACCCTAAAAATGGTTAAGCATAAGTCGATGGTTGTGTACGAGCAGGCGTCAGGACGACCAGTGTGTGTGGATCTGGGACCACTGGGGACACAGCGTCCACTAACGAACTGATTGCTCACCTTCTGAATTTGGCGTTTTTGATTAAAAAGTTGGTGCATTATAAGAAGACAGGCCTGTAATGATCAAAGGGTCCCTTTCATCTAACAGAATGTCTTTTCATCATGGCATGGATCAGGGGTCACTTGGAGGTCGATGTCCCGCTGTGAGCCACTGAACAGAGTTGAGTTCTGCATTGTCACTCAGAGATCATTTGTGTGAGAACGCTGGAGGAATGTCTCATATCAGATACCTTCACAGTAAGCGTGCCTTAACTTTAGGTAGCAGAAAGGTGACAGTCAGGGCTGTCCAACAGAACATTTAGTTCAAACACAACGTTTAGTAAAACATGCAATATTTATCATTTTGACAGAGGTTTTCTGTCTTAACACGCCTGCTGCTACCAGGCCCTCATTTGTGGGTTTTAGACCCACTATTTGATGAGCTTTCAGGGAATAAGCAAAGAGCACATCTTGGGCTGTGCAGTGCATTCTGGGTACGCTAAATTTTTTGGCTACCAATCCACATTCAAAGACAGCAGGAAGCAGCGAGGAGTGCTATGATTTGGACCATTTCAACCGCTGGAAAGTTGACGATTTAAAGTGTTTTTGTAAGCTTCACGGATTGCATGTTACAGCCAGGACTGCGTACGGCAGCAGACAAAAGCCGAAAGAAGAGCTGGCTGCCGTGGTGTGTGCTGCATCGGTACAGAAACTACCGTTGGTGCCGACAAAGGAGGAAGAGAGAGCTGCTGTCCAACACGACCGGTCCTTGTTGATAGTTGGAGACAAACAAATTTCTGACCCCTTGAAGCCAACTGATGGATGGTTAGACGAAGTCCAGAGTCTGAAACTGTGGCCACCTTGCATGTTAGCCGATATTGCAGAATATTTGCTAATTGGGGATGAGAAATCGCTACTCCGCTGACTTCGTAATGACTATAAGGAAGGTAGGTCTCACATATAACCTCTTTGGTGTCACGTTTGTATTGATAAGTTGACAGACGTACAGTGATATGTGCATGCATGCAGTTTGTTTATAGAACATGTCAATTTTACAATATTACGCACCACGTCATTCACGGCGCGACATTACAGTTATAAGCCGATGCATGAAAACAGCATCATCAGCCACATTAGAATTCAGCACAGTTTCAGGATATTGACAAAATAAATGTGTGCAAGAAACTTACAATTTTAGTTCATCTTTTACGTCCGTCTGGATCTTTCTTTTCTGTGGAGAAATTGTGTAGAATGAACGGAGGTTTATGACCACATTTCTTCTTCTTTCCGTCTTTGTGTGGACTGGACGGAGCTTTGCAATCATGTGTTTTCAGCCAACTTTCCAGTCTATAAATTCCTTTCGAGCATTTGAAAACAGCACAGTGTAACAGTCATTATTGTATGCAGCACTGAAAGCCTTTGAGACAATCCATGTAAAAGCCTTAACTTTCACAGTCCGCTAACGCGACCGTATACAAAATTCAATGGTAGCGATGTGAGTTTGGTAGCTGGAATTTTTGACCCCGTTTGACCCACACATGTGCAAATGCGTTGTGCACTTCGCTTATATTGCCTGTTGTAAGGTAACACCTGCCCGTTTGTGCTTTGATCTGAACCGGCTGGACTGACCGAACTGATCCTACGTCTGTTTGTGTTGTGACCTAACTCATGTGGTGTCTGTGTGAACTTTTCCTCTTTTCTTTTGTGAGTTCTAATAATAATATCAGTTAAGTAGGGGGTTTTTAATTTAGTTTTCCTGTTCCCTCATCATGGCAGAATGGTGCCTTAGTGGTTAGCACTGTTGCCTCACAGTGAGAAGGTCATGGGTTTGATTCCCGTCTGTGGCCTGTGTGTGTGGCGTTTGCATGTTCTCCCCGTGTTTGTGTGGGTTTCCTCCAGGTGCTCCGGCTTCCTCCCACATCCAAAGACTTGTGGGTTCGGGGGAGTGGAAACATTAACTTGTCTGTAGGTGTGAATGTGTTTGTTTGTCTGTTTGTGGCCCTGTGATAGACTGGCGTCCTGTCCTGGGTGAACCCCGCCTCACACTCTATGACTGCTGGGATAGGCTCCAGCCACCCATGACCCTTAATTGGACTAAACGGTTGAAGGTGTGTGTGTGTTCTCTCATCATATGTTCTCAGTAATATATTCAAATGTTGTCCATCAGGGGAGGTGCTGCCATGTGGACACTTGCAAAGTTGTTCTTTGTCATGGGCTCCAAGTCTCTTGTTTTGTGTCCATTAGTCACCACACGTGACATAAGAGGCGGAGTCAGGCACTTGACACCAGTAGTGTAGTCCACGTGACAGAGGTGTTGTCAGACCACAGGAAACATCTTTCCAACATAGTCAGTGTGTTGTTGTATTTTATGAGAGTGCAGTGCAGCGGTGACAGGACATTGAAGGACAACGTCCTTCAATGTGCATATTAAGCAAATATGTAGGACTGCTTTTTTGCATTTGTGCAATATCTCTAAAATTAGAAAGGTCTTGTCTCAGAGTGATGTTGAAAAGCTAATTCATGCATTTATTTCTTCTAGGCTGGACTATTGTAATTCATTATTGTCAGGTTGTCCTAAAAGCTCCCTGAAAAGCCTTCAGTTAATTCAAAATGATAATAATAATAATCAGGTCCCATCTTATCTTAGGGACCTCATAGTACCATATCACCCCAATAGAGCGCTTCGCTCTCAGACTGCAGGCTTACTTGCAGTTTCTAGGGTTTGTAAGAGTAGAATGGGAGGCAGAGCCTTCAGCTTTCAGGCTCCTCTCCTGTGGAACCAGCTCCCAATTCGGATCAGGGAGACAGACACCCTCTCTACTTTTAAGATTAGGCTTAAAACTTTCCTTTTTGCTAAAGCTTATAGTTAGGGCTGGATCAGCTGACCCTGAACCATCCCTTAGTTATGCTGCTATAGACTTAGACTGCTGGGGGGTTCCCATAATGCACTGAGTGTTTCTTTCTCTTTTTACTCTGTATGCGCCACTCTGCATTTAATCATTAGTGATCGATCTCTGCTCCCCTCCACAGCATGTCTTTTTCCTGGTTCTCTCCCTCAGTCCCAACCAGTCCCAGCAGAAGACTGCCCCTCCCTCAGCCTGGTTCTCCTGGAGGTTTCTTCCTGTTAAAAGGGAGTTTTTCCTTCCCACTGTCACCAAGTGCTTGCTCACAGGGGGTCGTTTTGACCGTTGGGGTTTTTCCGTAATTATTGTATGGCTTAGCCTTACAATATAAAGTGCCTTGGGGCAACTGTTTGTTGTGATTTGGCGCTATATAAATAAAATTTATTTGATTTGATTTGACAGAGAATCATGCACAGCAGGGAGCTCCCGCTGGATCCAAACTCTCCAAATGTTCCATTGATGCATCAACTCCAAGCTGGTCACCAGATCCAAGACACTGCAGGTTGAACACGTGCAGCCGACTCTCCAGTCTTTCAGTTCCAGTATAACCACCATCTGCAGGATGTGTTCTTTCATACAGTTCAGTTCAAGGTCTGTGTGGGTGCAGGCGATGGTGGCCTTCAGTTGGTATCACGGGCTGCTGTGGTGCTGCTGTCTCAGCTGGTGACTGGGGGTCCTGTCCGACCCTCAGCTGGTGGCTGCTGTTGTTGGCTGCATCACTCTCTGTCCCTGGTCTCCTCAGGCCACAGTTTTTTTTTTTTTTCTACTGCAGGCCTGGTTGTAAACAGTTTCTGCTGTGTTTCCTGCTCCCAGCAGAGGGCGCTGTCCTGCCGGTTCTGGTGTCACATGATCTGGGGCTGGTCATCTGAGAAGATGGTGTGACCTGCTGCTCTTCTTTTTATGACTTTAGTATCACTCATCTGGCTGCATTTCTTGAACCACATCAGCACCTCCATCTTTCTTTTTTTTTTACAGTCCATTCCTCAATAGTTCTACTTTCTGCAAAGTCAAAGCAGCCAACTTTCATATATTCAGTTAGTAATCAGTACAGCTTCTGTACTACTTATTGTGTACTGTGTGTTTGCACGTGTGCCTTGGCTTTTTGACTTTACTCTCTTCGTGTGTGTGTGTGTAGGGGGATTTCACAGCTGTGTCCTTCCCCCTCTGTTTCTTCTTATCTTGCTTGGGAGCTTCCAGCTTATTTACAGCTTTTTCAAGAACTCACACAGCTATCATGTCTGCTCAGAGAGCTGGTGTTTCACACGCCTCCTGTCTGACACACTGCCTTGAATGACCCTTTGTTTACTAAGCACGTGTATGATGTGACAGTTGGATGCTATTTACACGTGCACTGCCATCCAGTAGATTTTTCGATTTCCATTTATTTTCATTTATGTAGCGTCAAATCACGACAGAGTTGCCTCAAGGTGCTTCACAAACCTTACCAACTCCCAGAGTAACAGTGGTAAGAAAAAACTCCCTCTGAGGAAGAAACCTCAAGCAGACCAGACTCAAAGGGGTGACCCTCTGCTTGGGCCATGATACAGACATAAATTACAGAATAATTCACAAATATACAGGAAATGTTGCTGCTGCACAGGACAGTTTCCAGAACAGACACCACACTCAACTCTGGATGGAGCTGCACCTCAAACAGAGAGAAAAGAAAAAAAAAAAAAGCAGAATAAAGCGTCAGAAAGACAAATACAGTATAATTTGTCAGCATTAAACAACAAGAAAAACAGAAGAAATGCAAAGGTGATCGCCGGCCACTAGCCCTAAGGTTCACTAAAAGACCCAGAATTTAAATAAAGTTGAGGCCGCGGCCCGATCTGTTTACTAAAAAAGTAAGTCCCTTCGGCTGCTCCCGTGTTTGCACTCGGGGTCGCCACAGCAAATCCAAGGTGGATCTGCATGTTGAATTGGCACAGGTTTTATGCCGGATGCCCTTCCTGACGCAACTCCACATTACATGGAGAAATGTGGCAGGGGTGGGATTTGAACCTGCTCCATTTACTAATAAAATGAATTTAAAATGGTCAAAAGCATAGTAACATACTATGCCAGTATGCTAGCCATACGAAAGGGAAAATAAGTGCGTCTTAAGTCTGGACTTGAAAGTCTCCACAGAATCTGACTGTTTTATTGATGCAGGGAGATCATTCCACAGAACAGGGACACGATAAGAGAAAGCTCTGTGACCCACAGACTTTTTATTCACCCTAGGGACACAAATTAATCCTGCACCCTGAGAACACAGAGCCCAGGCTGGTATGTAAGGTTTAATTAGGTCATCTAGGTAGGAGGGTGCCAGTCCATGAACAATTTTATACGTTAGTAGCAGAACCTTAAAATCTGATCTCACTGGGACAGGAAGCCAGTGAAGAGATGCCAAAATGGGTGTAATGTGGTCAAACCAATTGGAGAACCCTAATGCTGGACTACAGTAAACCAGAAAATAGAACATTGCAGTAGTCCAATCTAGAAGAGATAAACGCATGGATCAGGGTCTCAGCATCAGCCATAGACAGGATGGGACGAATCTTCACTATATTTCACAGGTGGAAGAAAGTAGTCCTCGTAATATTTCTAATGTGGAGGTCAAGGTTCCTCACTTTGTTATTGTGATGTATCAAATCAAATAAATTTTATTTATATAGCGCCAAATCACAACAAACACTCACCCCAAGGCGCTTTATATTGTAAGGCAAAAGCCATACAATAATTACAGAAAAACCCCAACGGTCAAAACAATCCCCTGTGAGCAAGCACTTGGCAACAGTGGGAAGGAAAAACTCCCTTTTAACAGGAAGAAACCTCCAGCAGAACCAGGCTCAGGGAGGGGCAGTCTTCTGCTGGGACTGGTTGGGGCTGAGGGGAGAGAACCAGGAAAATGACATGCTGTGGAAGAGAGCAGAGATCAATCACTAATGTATGACACATGAGCCGAGGCTGAGCATTAAGTGGACAAATTGATGCCGATGTCTCACTGGACCAAGAACCATCATTTCAGTCTTATCAGAGTTTAAAAGTAGGAAGTTGCTAGACATTCAACTTCTCACTGTTGCAAGGCAATCTTCTAAGGATTTTATTTGAACAAGATTACCAGCAGTTATCGGCACATATAACTGAGTATCATCTGCATAGCAGTGAAAGGTAATCCCAAAATGCCACAATATGTGCCCAAGGGGTGCTATATAAAGGGAGAAAAGCAGGGGGCCTAAGACAGACCCCTGTAGAACCCCAATTTCATGTCACTAAGGTTAGAGGTAGTGTTACTGTACAAAATACAGTGAGAACGACTGGTCAAGTATGACGTCAGCCATGCAAGGGCACTCCCAGTAATCCCAAAATGATTTTCCAGCCTATCAAGTAGAATATGATGATCCACTGTATCAAATGCAGCACTGAGATCTAGCAGCAACACAACCGTAGTGGTGTCTGAATCCATTGCAAGCAGAAGGTCATTCACCACTTTAGTGAGAGCCGTCTGTGGAATGATATTTTCTAAAAGCAGACTGCAGTGGCTCAAAGAGTGTATTCTCAGTAAGATAGTCTACGAGCTGCTGTGAAACCACTTTTTCCAGAATTTTTCAATACACGAGGGTCAAGATTAGGTTTCTTAAGTAATGGTTTAATCACTGCAGATTTGAAACATTTAGGAACAGATCCAGAAGTTAAAGAAAGATTAATAATTTCCAGCACAGTCGGCCCAAGAGTGGACCACAGGTCCTTAAACAGTTTTGTTGGTATAGGATCAAATAAACAGGTTGTGCTTTTTGTAGGTGTTATGATTTTTCTCAGCATGCCTAGTGAGATACTATCAAATTTTGTAAATCTAGGTAATACCTCAGTAATGGCCAGATGGCAGTGTTCTATGCATTTTGGGTCAAAATGTCATACGGTCGCCATTTAGTGCACTGTATCAGTCAGACCTAAACAAAATTTTCAGTTTTGTAGATGCTTTTTTGTTGTTTTTACAAATGAAAAAAATACATATTTAGAAATACAGATTTTTGTGATATTTTGACTTTGTAAAAGTGACAGTTAACATTAATATAAATAAACCATCCGAAATTAGTTTGGTTCATAAATCAAACCATAAGTCAAACCTGCTTTTCTTCTCATGATTTAGGGGAGGTGATGGTCTAGTGGTTAAGGTGTTGGGCTTGAGACCAGAAGAAGACCCTATTACTCCCGGTGTGTAGTGAGCACCTTGTATGGCTGCAGTCTGTCTGTCTCTCTGTCTGTCTGTCTCTGTCTCTCTGTGATTGTTGAGGAAATGATTGTTGTAGAAAAGCTTCAGATATCTGTGGCTGAGACAGATGATGACTGGAGGCAGTTTGAAGCAGAAACGAGGTGATAATCAGTGAACCGTGACTAATGAAACATGCGCAGTGAAGGCAGGGAGACAGATTTTTAGGGAGGACCGTTCGGTCAGTGACACTGGATCTGCTGTGGTGATCCCACCAAAAATGAGAGAATCCAAAACAAGTTCGTCTAATTCCAGGATTTATGAGCTCTGGACATAATGACAGGTACCAGCAGTGCCCGGGGCCTTTTCTCCAGTATTTATAGAGTGCCCTCTTTACTCTCTTACATTGGCACTGATCATCTTTTCCCCCTTTTTTTAGGGTTTCCAGCTCCAGAAGCGATGACCTCACAGGTTCAACTAAAGCTGCTGCCTAGAGTGAGATGCTTGTTCGACGAGCCCATCCAGTTGAAAGTGGCTGGATTAAAGTCAAGGCAGGTGGTCTCTGTGAGAGCCAACGCCACCGACGACAAGGGTGTGGTGTTCAGCTCCGCCGCCACTTACAAGGCCGATGGGAACGGGGAAATCGATCTGCAAAGAGACCCATCGATGAGCGGAAGCTACATCGGGGCCCAACCCATGGGTTTGCTGTGGTCCATGAAGCCAGAGATTTTGCACTCAAGGATGCACAAAACCAGGGCGCTTAATCCCTATATGGTGACGTTTTCTGTGCACGAGGAGGAGGGGAATGACCGGGTGCTGGCGGAGGTGGTCAATGAGCGGCTGCTGATGGGAGATGGGGTCATTCGGACCCCTATCAATAATGGGAAGATTTGTGGAGTCCTTTTCACTCCCCCAGGTTGGTTGTTTTGTTGCTGATGTCTCTGTCACATTTCAAGATTTGTTATAATTTCAAGAAACTTTTTAAAGAATCTAATAGTTACAGAATCACAGTGACAGTGACCGGTCTCATCTCCATGGTAACATGGCACAGAGAATACCACGATGGAAAACTAGCAAGCAACTGAGGTTCAGTTTTGCAAGATTTGTCCAGCAGACAAGCAGGTTTTCAGTACCACTTTAGGGGACTAAAAACCACTGTGAAGTATGGTGCCCATTCCAGGGTGACAGCTGGAGCCAGATAATGGTCAGTAAAAAATACACAGGGAGCAACATTTAATCAATCACACTGATGCAGTGAGGAAAATAAGTATTTGAACACCCTGCGATTTTGCAAGTTCTCCCACTTAGAAATCATGGAGGGGTTTGAAATTTTTATCTTAGGTGCATGTCCACTGTGAGAGACATAATCTTAAAAAAAAACAAAAATCCGGAAATCACAATGTATGATTTTTTTTTAAATAATTTATTTGTATGTTACTGCTGCAAATAAGTATTTGAACACCTGTGAAAATCAATGTTAATATTTGGTACAGTAGCCTTTGTTTGCAATTACAGAGGTCAAACGTTTCCTGTAGTTCTTGATCAAGTTTCCACACTGCAGCAGGGATTTTGGTCCACTCCACCATACAGAGGAGTTTCAGCTTCCTCCAAAGATTTTCTATTGAGTTAAGGTCTGCAGACTGGCCAGGCCACTCCAGGACCTTGAAATGCTTCTTACGGAGCCCCTCCTTAGTTGCCCTGGCTGTGTGTTTGGGGTCATTGTCATGCTGAAGACCCAGCCATGACCCATCTTCAATGCTCATACTGAGGGAAGGAGGTTGTTTGCCAAAATCTCCCAATACATGACCCCATCCATCCTCCCTTCAATACGGTGCAGTCGTCCTGTCCCCTTTGCAGAAGAGCACCCCCAGAGTATGATGTTTCCACCCCCATGCTTCACGGTTGGGATGGTTTTCTTGGGGTTGTTCTCATCCTCTAAACATGGTAAGTGGAGTTGATTCCAAAAAGCTCTATTCTGGTCTCATCTGACCACATGACCTTCTCCCATGCCTCCTCTGGATCATCCAGATGGTCACTGGTGAACTTCAAACGGGCCTGGACATGTGCTGGCTTGAGCAGGGAGACCTTGCTGCCCTGCAGGATTTTAAACCATGACAGCATCATGTGTTACTAATGTAATCTTTGTGACTGTGGTCCCAGCTTTCTTCAGGTCATTGACCAGGTCCTCCTGTGTAGTTCTGAGCTTTCTCAGAATCATCCTTACCCCACAAAGTGAGATCTTGCATGGAATCCCAGACCGAGGGAGATTGACAGTCATCTTGTGTTTCTTCCACTTTCTTATGCAGGTCTACAGTTTTGTCCCTGGTGTCCTTGGCTATGGTGGACAGGTTGGAGTGTGATTGATTGAGTGTGTGAACAGGTGTCTTTTATACAGGTAACAAGTTCAAACAAGTGCAATTAATACAGGTAAATTGTGCAGAATAAGAGGGCTTCTTAAAGAAAAATTAACAGGTCTGTGTGAGCCAGAATTCTTGCTGGTTGGTAGGTGATCAAATACTTACTCACTCATGCTCCGGTCAGGCGGAGGTCTTGAAAAATAAAGTCATGCTGACTTATGGTTTTGATTTGTCAGATCTCTTGGCATCTTCCACCATCCTCAGTGCAATCATAGGTAGGTCGTCAGTCAGAGCTGCGTGTCGTCAGAGAGCGAGCTGCAAAAAGTTTGTACCTGAGTTTTCAGAGGTGGTGTTTGTAGTTGCCATCTGCCACACCGGTGTTTGCCAACCCGGACAGTGGGAATACCACCTCAACCGGCAACTTAGCCCCGCGGCTGGACACCAACAATGTCCGAGGCCCGCCCAACGTGGTGAATTCACTGAGGCCGCGCGCTGCGTCATTGAAGCCGCGCGTCACGAGTGCCGCTTCCCCAAGGCAGCGGCACTCGGATCCATCAGCGCTGAAACACCGAGGCCGCGCGGCACCAGCGCAGCGCAGATCTATCCCAGTGACAAACAACGCAGGCTGTTAACATCGGTGATCGCCAAGCAGCCCACAAGCTGACCATGGGGCCTAAGAAGGTTCTGATGGCGGAGGAAGGTGACGATATTAAAAAATCTCTGGACTTTCAATCAGAGGAGATTTCTGTTGTGAAGCAGCAACAGAAATCAATCATGGATCTGGTGGAGGAGGTGAAGGCACTATGGCTTCAGAACGCTGAGAAAGACCGTCGTCTGGTGCAGCTGGAAAATAGAGTGGCTGAATTGGAGCAGTACACCAGAATCGACAACGTCATCATCACCGGTCTTCACATCAAACCACGGTCCTACGCACGGGCGGTAACAGATGAGAGCGGAGGGGATCCCAGTGAACAGGAGGTCAGCTCTGTGGAAAAACAGGTTGCTGATTTCCTCCTATCTAAAGGTATAGAAATGGATTTAAATAACATTGAAGCGTGCCACCCTCTGCCCCGGAGAAATGACGGTGATAAACGAACCGTCATCATGAGATTCATCAACAGAAAACACAAAACAGCACTGTTAAAACAAGGAAGAAAACTGAAAGGGACAAACGTATTCATCAATGAACATCTCACCAAACGGAATGCCGACATCGCCAGGAAAGCACGCTTCTTAAAGAAACAGGGAAAAATTCAGCACACATGGACTTCAAACTGTAAAATATTCATCAAACTGAACGGATCACCAGAACAAGCAAAGGTTATGGCAATAAGGAACATCGAGGAGCTGGACAAATATGAACAATAGGTATGAGGACTCAAACACATCACAGCACCATGATGCAGACTGGAGCAACCCACTCATCCACATCATCTACACCCGGAGACAAGAGAGACATAATGACTAAGGATAATGATCCGTTTATTTCTGCCCAGGAGCTCTGTCTAGATACATTTAATTATAATAACTCTGCTAACCACCCCTTCGAATCTGAAAATGATCCTGATACCTTTTTCAGTGAGAATATTGTGAGACAGTGCAAATATTTTACAGAAGAACAATTCAAAAATTATAAAATCAATGATGAAAATCGGTGTTGCATTGTTTGTAAGGTCAGATTATAACTGTAAACTCATTAACAACATGTCATTTACAGTGGACAACATCATGGAATGTGTTACCATAGAAATTACATCTATACAGTGGTCCCTCGCTATAATGCGGTTCACCTTTCGCGGCCTTGCAGTTTCACAGAGTTTTTTTAGTCCAATTTTGCATGCTTTTTTTTTTTTTTTTAAACAGGCACCCAAATGTAAAAATTTAACTATAAACAATAAGGAAATTGAGTTAGTAAGAGAGAATAAGTTTTTAAGTGTTATAATTGATAATAAACTTAGCTGGAAACCACATATAAATTATGTGAAATCTAAATTGTCAGAAACTATAGCCATTTTGTATAAAGCCAAAGACGTACTGCCACAAGAAGGGTTACTTACTTTATATCATTCTCTGATGGTACCATATATGACATATTGTGTTAAGTCATGGGGAAACACTTACAAATCAAACACCAATCCAATATTACTTTTGGAAATACGAGCCATACGAATCATCTGCAATAAACATTATCGTGAACCAACTCATTCTCTGTGTTTTTTAAATTTATTAAAATTCATAGATTTGGTTGATTACATTACAATTCAAACTTTGTTTCGAGCGAAAAACCAAGCCTTACCGACACATGTCCAGAGTCTGTTCCGATTGAGGGAATCCAGATATAGTTTAAGAGGTTGTGCAGTTTTTATGAAACCACCAGTAAGAACAAATGTAAAGGGTTTTTGTGTGTCTGTGGTTGGGGTGAGGAAATGGAACAAATGTTCAACAGAGGTTAGAATGAGTAGTACCTTAGTAAGATTTAAGAAACTACTCAAAAAGAACATTATGTCTAAGTATCATAAAGAAGCAAATATAATTTGATTTATAGGGAATGTTCAATTTATAAGTGGGACTGTTGTATATTTGAATGTCTGGGTATGTGTATGCATATGTAGATATATAGATATGGGTAGGTGTATATATAAAACTTTTTCCACATACACAATATCACCATTTCCCTCAAATATTGTTCACAAACCAGTCTAAATCTGTGATAGTGAGCACTTCTCCTTTGCTGAGATAATCCATCCCACCTCACAGGTGTGCCATACCAAGATGCTGATTAGACACCATGATTAGTGCACAGGTGTGCCTTAGACTGTCCACAATAAAAGGCCACTCTGAAAGGTGCAGTTTTGTTTTATTGGGGGGGGATACCAGTCAGTATCTGGTGTCACCACCATTTGCCTCATGCAGTGCAACACATCTCCTTCGCATCATCCGTGAAGAGAACACCTCTCCAACGTGCCAAACGCCAGCGAATGTGAGCATTTGCCCACTCAAGTCGGTTACGACGATGAACTGGAGTCAGGTCGAGACCCCGATGAGGACGACGAGCATGCAGATGAGCTTCCCTGAGACGGTTTCTGACAGTTTGTGCAGAAATTCTTTGGTTATGCAAACCGATTGTTCCAGCAGCTGTCCGAGTGGCTGGTCTCAGACGATCTTGGAGGTGAACATGCTGGATGTGGAGGTCCTGGGCTGGTGTGGTTACACGTGGTCTGCGGTTGTGAGGTTGGTTGGATGTACTGCCAAATTCTCTGAAACGCCTTTGGAGACGGCTTATGGTAGAGAAATGAACATTCAATACATGAGCAACAGCTCTGGTTGACATTCCTGCTGTCAGCATGCCAATTGCACGCTCCCTCAAATCTTGCGACATCTGTGGCATTGTGCTGTGTGATAAAACTGCACCTTTCAGAGTGGCCTTTTATTGTGGGCAGTCTAAGGCACACATGTGCACTAATCATGGTGTCTAATCAGCATCTTGATATGGCACACCTGTGAGGTGGGATGGATTATCTCAGCAAAGGAGAAGTGCTCACTATCACAGATTTAGACTGGTTTGTGAACAATATTTGAGGGAAATGGTGATATTGTGTATGTGGAAAAAGTTTTAGATCTTTGAGTTCATCTCATACAAAATGGGAGCAAAACCAAAAGTGTTGCGTTTATATTTTTGTTGCGTATAGAATAGAATAGAATAATTCTTTATTGTCCACCGATGTGGAAAATTGTCTTTGGCTCACCAGCACAAAAAAGACAAAAAAAAACAGTCATAAAACATTCATACAAACACACAAATAAAACAAAAATAAGATACATAAAATACATGGAAGTAAAAGAAGAAATAGAATAAGACCTAGTAAGATAAATAAAACGTACAGTAAGATCTAATAAAATCAGATAAAACAGAAGTAAAGCAGTTCAGGTTTAATTTGTGGAGTGGTCACTTTTTTGAGTTCATTATGGTGACGGCATTTGGTATAAAAGATTTTTTGAAAGAACCTTTGGCCAGAGGAGCTCTGTAGCGCCTCCCAGACTTCAAGAGCTCAAACTGACAGGACAGAGGATGAGAGCTGTCTGCCAGGACTCTCTCAGCTTTCCTCCTCATCCTGTCAGTGTAAATGTGGTTCAGAGTCTTCTGGGGTTTTCCCACAATTTTCCCCGCCATTTTTACAATTCTATTTAATTTGTCCTTACATTTACAACTCAAGTGACCAAACCAAACACAAAGATGAAATGTTAAAATACTCTCAATATGTGCAGAATACACAAGCTCTAAAATCTGCAGATTAACACCAAGACAACTCAATCTTCTGAGAAGACTGAGTCGCTGTGAACATTTCTTAAAGATAAAATCAGTGTTTTCAAAGAAGCTCAAGTGACTATCAAGAACTGTACCAAGATATTTAAAAGTTTCAACCGTTTCAACAAGCTGGCCATCGAGTGAAACTGGCTGCACGGTCAGTTCTTGCTTTGTGTGAAAAACAAGCTCCTTTGTCTTAGACACATTGATTTCCAGCTGGCTGTCGAGACACCAAGCTTCAAGAGCCTTAATGTGAGCGAGATAGGAGGCTTCACCAGAGGAGTCACACTTCTGTAGCAGGCCGACTAGGGCCATGTCATCCACGTATTTAATCAGTTTAAAGTTTGTGTCATTAACTGCAAATTCGTTTGTAAAAAGAGAGAAGAGCAGAGGTGAAAGAACGCTACCCTGTGGGCAGCCAGTGCTTATGATGAGCTCTCCTGACAGAATGTTGTTAGCACAAACTCTTTGAGGGCGACAAGACAGAAAGTCACTCCCAACAGCCTGGTCTGCTTGAGGTTTCATCCTTTATAGGGAGTTTTTCCTCACCACAGTTGCCTAGTGCTTGCTCTGGGGGTTGGTAAGGTTAGTCCTTACTTGCGTAAAGTGCCTTGATTTGACTTTCTTGTGATCTGGTACTATATAAATATAAGTGAATAGTATATTGATGTGTATGTCTGTGTGTCAACATGTAGTAGTGAATTTGTATTTATGTAAATATGACTGATTAGAATTGATGGACTTGTACTAGCAGGGGTGGGCGCTAATAAGCTTTACTTCAGCCCACACCCTTTCGGACTCGCTAGTTTTGTTTATGCGTTTGTGGAATTGTTCATTTTTTTCTATTTGAATATTTTGTGTGCCGAATAAAAACTTTGTCACTTGTCACTATTTGCAGCAGTAACATACAAATAAATTATTAAAAAAATCATACATTGTGATTTCCGGATTTTTTTTTTTTTTTTTTTTTTTTAGATTATGTCTCTCACAGTGGACATGCAGCTAAGATGAAAATTTCAGATCCCTCCATGATTTCTAAGTGGGAGAACTTGCAAAACCACAGGGTGTTCAAATACTTATTTTCCTCACTGTAACTACAACCCCAATTCCAATGGAGTTGGGACGTTATGTAAAATGTAAATAAAAACAGAATACAGTGATTTTCAAATCCTCTTCAACCTATATTCAATTGAATACACCACAAAGACAAAATATTTCATGTTCAAACTTGATAAACTTTATTGTTTTTGTGCAAATATTTGCTCATTTTGAAATGGATGCCTGCAACAGGTTTCAAAAAAGCTGGGACAGTGGTATGTTCCCACTGTGTTACATCACCTTTCCTTCTAACAACACTCAATAAGCGTTTGGGAACTGAGGACACTAATTGTGGGTGTCAGGATTGGGTATAAAAGGAGCATCCCCGAAAAGGCTCAGCCGTTCACAAGCAACGATGGGGTGAGGATCACCACTTTGTGAACAACTGCGTGAAAAAATAGTCCAACAGTTTAAGAAGAATGTTTCTCAACATTCAGTTGCAAGGAATTTAGGGATTCCATCATCTACAGTCCATTAAATAATCAGAAGATTCAGAGAATCTGGACAACTTTTGACATGTAAGCATCAAGGCCGAAAACCAACATTGAATGCCCGTGAACTTAGATCCCTCAGGCAGTACTGCATTAAAAACCGACATCATTGTGTAAAGGATCTTACCGCGTGGGCTCAGGAACACTTCAGAAAACCATTGTCAGTTAACACAGTTCGTCGCTACATCTACAAGTGCAAGTTAAAACTCTACCATGCAAAGCAAAAGCCATACATCAACATCCAGAAACACTGCCGCCTTCTCTGGACCTGAGCTCATTTGAAATGGACAGACAAAAGGGGAAAAGTGTGCTGTGGTCTGATGAGTCCACATTTCAAATTGTTTTTGGAAATCATGGACGTCATGTCCTCTGGACAAAAGAGGAAGAAGGCCATCCAGATTGGTTTTGGTGTTGTCTGCGGGTGTATACTATAGTAGGGGCAGACCTGGAAGCTGATGGAAGATTTTCATCAATTTCCCTGAGGTCACTGAGGTAGTGAAACAACTCCGCAGTGGCAAGGCCCTGGGGGTTCATGAGATCAGTCCAGAAATGCTGAAGGCTCTGGGTGTGGAGGGATTGTCTTGGATGAGACGTCTCTTCAGCATTGCGTTGAGGTCTGGGATAGTGCCTAAGGAGTGGCAAACTTTAAAAAGTGTGTGCCAACTACAGGGGCATCACACTTCTCAGCCTCCCTGGTAAAGTCTACTCCAGGGTGCTAGAAAGGAGGGTTTGGTGGATAGTTGAACCTCTGATTGAAGAGGAACAGTGTGGGTTCCATCCTGTCATGGAACAAAATACCAGCTCTTCACTCTATAATATCAGAATCTCTTTGATCCAGGTCAGACCCAAAGAACCAGTGATTGTTCAAAATTAAAATAAAATCCATCCCATCATTGTTTTTTGTAATTTACTGGACACTATTCAGTTTATTTCTTTCCGAAAACAACATAAATTTGAAAATATTCAATATGCAGAAATTCTCTATTTTAATACAAAAGGTTTTCTGCTTACCCTTAATTTGTGAGTCCTCAGTTGTTTGGAAAAAAAAAATATCATCCTCCATCCTTGATGTTACCACAGTCAGGGATCAGGATCATACTACCAGGGTTTGGCACCAAATTTGTAAACCCTGGTTCTTTGGGTCTGCTATTACAAAAGTTACAGTTTATTATTTCATGTGACATTGTTCAGATCTGGGTCCTGGGTAGGACTCATGCAGGAGCTCCATCCGAAAAATTCCCCAAACAGAGTTCACAAAAATATTTTATAAACAGCTGGAGATGATGGGTGGACCTGGATTTCTGTTGACTAGTGGCCACTGAGAGGCGTGTGTGTAATCAAAAGGACATGTTTAAGCCATGTGCTAACTAGATCAAAATTCAAAAGACGTAAAAACAGGTCTTTGGGTTGGACTGACTGGTGAACCGCTGGCTGCTGTAACGTCTTTTCACATGATAACGAGATAATGAAAGACTCTAGCTTTTACAAGATGTACTTTTGGTTCAGACAAATATCTGAACAAGAACACAGTAAATTACTGTGCAGATATCAGGAACATTCTGACCCAGTGCAAACTTAGTGACCGCAATCACTCCTAACCTCACGTAACCCCCAGCAGAAATGCAACAATGTATTAACGTGGGTTTAGAGCCTTTGGAGTCAATATTATATAAAATATCTATCTCTAAGTTATATTAACAGTTCTTACAAGGATCCTGGAGGGTGCCTGGGAGTATGCCCATCCAGTCTGCATGTGTTTTGTGGACTTGGAGAAGGTGTATGATCCGGTACCCTGGGAGATACTGTGGGAGGTGCTGTGGGAGTATGGAGTGAGGGGGTCCCTTCTCAAGGCTATCCAGTCTCTGTACTTGCAAAGCGAGAGCTGTGTTCGGGTGATCGGCAGTAAGTCGGACTCATTTCCGGTGGGGGTTGGCCTCCACCAGGGCTGCGCTTTGTCACCAATCCTGTTTCTGATATTCATGGACAGGATATGGAGGCGTAGTCGGGGGAGGAGGGTTTCTGGTTTGGTGGGCTCAGGGTCTCATCACTGCTTTTTGCAGATGATGTGGTCCTGTTGGCTTCATTGGCTGGTGACCTACAAGACTCACTGGATCGGTTCGTAGCCGAGTGTGAAGCGGCTGGGATGAGGATCAGCACCTCTAAATCTGAGGCCATGGTTCTCAACAGGAAACTGATGGATTGCCTATCTATATCTCCACACTGGCCTGGAAAGACCTCGGGATCCCCCAGACAGAGGTGGTTCATGTCGCCCAGGAAAGGGAGGTTTGGGGTCCCCTGCTGGAGCTGTTGCCCCCATGACCTGATCCCAGATAAGCATTTGAAGATGAGTGAGTGAGTGATGAGTTTGAACCACCTGTTATGTTTAGTTATCACATAAAGTGGCAACATGTGCCATCTGTCACGTCCTAGAATCCAGTGGACATTGACCTTATTTGACAAACATTCAACACCGTCAAAACTATTCCAGTTATTAATCCTGTCAAACAATAATCTGCATTACGGTTTTGCTATAAGTCAACAACTGTAACTTTTGACCCCTGTACAAACTGAAATTGACCTTTGTTGCCATCTTTATTACTGTTTTTACATCATAATTCCAGAACCTTCAGTCATATTTAGTCCAACCTTTTGGACTAAATATTTTTGGAATCCTTATGCTAAGACAAATAATGTTGTTTACTTTTCAATATGACTGGAGCACTTCTAAATGTTGACCCCTGTGTAGTTTTTCACTGACTCCTGTCTATAGCTGCCACCCTGGGAGGGCCATCATACATTTTTAAGAAGGCTCTGGTACCCTGAGATGTTTAGCCCCCTTAATAGGCACATAGGAGATTAGAGCCATTTTTTGTTATTTCATCTTTATTTTTATCAGATTCATCACTCTTACTGTGTCCCGTATGACCAGGACCAGGTCCGTTCCCGGCTGTGTTGGATTTGTACACTTCTGGTGGAGGACTGTCGGAGAAAAGGCCGGCTCTGCTGGCCAGCCGTGGGTTTGTGGTTCTGACTGTGGGTCTCTATGGATGTGGTGAAAATCAGAAGACTAATGAGATCCATCTGGACTATTTTGAAGAAGCAATAGAGTTTTTAAGAGGACAAGATAAGGTCAGTAAATCAATATAACTGACATTTCATTTATCTTTTATTTATTTATAAAGCAGCCACAAAATACACACAGTACAGTATTTCATAATTGCTAAGACACATTTTGTGAAACCTCACACCCTTTTCTCAAAACCATAAACACAAAACCCAAATGCTTAAGCTGGATTCACAGAACCTTCACCAGAATCTTCTTCCATCATCAAATAATTACCCCTAAATAGGTCAAACTGTGCTCAACAGTGTTTCCACAGTTACTTTGTTAGGTATTTTTTGTTACTTTATACAGTTACTTCATTAGCAGCTGCTGACAGCTTGTAACTAATAATCAAACTTGGTTGCACACAGTACAGTTTGCTTCACTGGCGCAACATCAGAGGCCTTCCCAGTTAGCAGTGGGGTGAAACAGGGCTGTGTCCTTGCGCCGACTCTGTTCAGAATCTTCTTTTCCGTGCTTCTCCAGTACACCTTGAAGGATTGCAGTGAGGGAGTGTACTTTCACACCAGGGCTACCGGCAAGCTCTTCAACATCGCCCGACTTCATTCCAAAACCGAGGTTGTGGAGGTACTCATCCGTGAGATGCTCTTTGCCAACGATGCAGGCTTGACGTCACACTCTGAAGACAGCCTGCAGCAGCTTGTTAGTCGCCTCTCTCATGCCTGCAAGGAGTTTGGACTGAAGAAGACAAACGTCATGCCACAGGGCACAGTTGCTCCCCCTAACACTGACATCGATGGTACAGCCTGGAAGTCGTGGAGCACTTCATATAGCTTGGGTCAACCATCTCTAAGTCACTCTCCATTGATGCAAAGATGAACAGCAGGATTGTGAAGAAAATTGAAGACATTAGGTTAAACATATCCCAGCATGCCTTAACCCAGCCACTACACCCTGCTATTGAGGTGGGCGCCACTACTGAGGTATTACCTAGATTTACAGAATTTGACAGTATGACGCTAGGCGTGCTAACGAAACTCATAACATTGACAAAAAACACAACCTGTTTATTTGATCCTAAACCAACAAAACTGTTTAAGGACCTGTGGCCCACTCTTGGGCCGACTGTGCTGGAAATTATTAATCTTTCTTTGAATTATGGTTCTGTTCCTAAATGTTTCAAATCTGCAGTGATTAAACCATTACTTAAGAAACCTAATCTTGACCCTAGTGTATTGACAAACTATCGGCCGATATCAAATCTATCATTTTGCTCTAAAATGTTAGAAAAAGTGGTTTCACAGCAGCTCGTAGACTATCTTACTGAGAATAATCTCTTTGAGCCACTGCAGTCTGCTTTTAGAAATATCATTCCACAGAGACGGCTCTCACTAAAGTGGTGAATGATCTTCTGCTTGCAGTGGGTTCGGACACCACTACGGTTCTGTTGCTGTTAGATCTCAGTGCTGCATTTGATACCGTGGATCATCATATTCTACTTGATAGGCTGGAAAATCATTTTGGGATTTCTGGAAGTGCCCTTACATGGTTGACGTCATACTTGACCAGTCGTTCTCACTGTGTTTTGTACAGTAACACTACCTCTAACTTTAGTGACATGAAATTTGGGGTTCTACAGGGGTCTGTCTTAGACCCCCTGCTTTTCTCCCTTTATATAGCACCCCTTGGGCACATATTGCAGCGTTTTGGGATTATCTTTCACTGCTATGCTGATGATACTCAGTTATACATGCTGATAACTGCTGGTAATCTCGTTCACATAAAATCCTTAGAAGATTGCCTTGCAGCAGTGAGAAGTTGAATGTCTAGAAAATTCCTACTTTTAAAGTCTGATAAGACTGAAATGATGGTTCTTGGTCCAGTGAGACATCGGCGTCAATTTGACCAGTTAACGCTCAGCCTCGGCTCGTGTGTCATACATCACACTGACAAAGTGAGGAACCTTGGGGTAATTTATGATCCTACATTGTCCTTTGACCTCCACATTAGAAATATTACAAGGACTGCTTTCTTCCACCTGTGAAATATAGTGAAGATTCGTCCCATCCTGTCTATGGCTGATGCTGAGACCCTGATCCATGCGTTTATCTCTTCTAGATTGCACTACTGCAATGTTCGATTTTCCGGTTTACCGCAGTCTAGCATTAGGGCTCTCCAATTGGTTCAAAATACTGCTGCCAGACTTTTGACACGAAGCAGAAAGTTTGATCACATTACACCCATTTTGGCGTCTCTTCACTGGCTTCCTGTCCCAGTGAGATCAGATTTTAAGGTTCTGCTACTAGTCTATAAAATTGTTCATGGACTGGCACCTCCCTACCTAGCTGACCTAATTAAACCTTACGTACCTGCCCGAGCTTTGCGTTCTCAGGGTGCAGGACTACTTTGTGTCCCTAAGGTGAATAAGTAGTCTGTGGGTCACAGAGCTTTCTCTTATCGTGCCCCTGTTCTGTGGAATGATCTCCCTGCATCAATAAAACAGTCAGATTCTGTGGAGACTTTCAAGTCCAGACTTAAAACACACTTATTTTCCCTTTCGTATGGCTAGCATACTGGTATAGCACGTTTCTATGCTTTTTATTCTTTTAATTCATTTTATTAGTAAACGGAGCGTGCCGCGGCCTCAACTTTACCTAAATTCTGGGACTTTTAGTGGCCGGCGATCATCTTAGTATTTCTTCTGTTTTTCTTGTTGTTTAATGCTGACAAATTATACAGTATTTCTTGTCTTTGTGATGTCTGATTCTGTCTTTTTTTTTTATCTCTGTTTGAGTTGCAGCTCCATCCACAGATGGGTGTGGTGTCTGTTTCTGTGACCCCCCCTGTCTTGTGCACCAGCAACATTTCCTGTATATTTGTTCTGTGAATTGTTCTGTAATTTGTGTCTGTATCATGGCCCAAGCAGACGTTCGCCCTTTTGAGTCTGATCTGCTTGAGGTTTCTTCCTCAAATCATCAGAGGGAGTTTTTCTTTACCACTGCCTCCTGTGTTCCTCCTCTGGGGGTTGGTAAGGTTAGCACTTAGCACTATATAATGAACATAAATTAAATTTAAAAAACTTCCTGCAAAGGAGCTAATCTGCACTGTGTCATAATTAAAGGTGATAGAGAGAGGTTGAATGGGGCATTAATCTTTGTTCTGTGATGTGATATGTAGCCCAAAAAAAATTGGTTGGGTCTGTAATGGCTCAGAGCCTTCCTAACAGGCTCTCTGAAACAGCTATGTTACTATGCTGGGTTTAGAATGCCTCGTTTGCCTTTAATGACGTCGTTTTGGAGCTTATTTGGCAACCTCATTATGAAATGCAAGTAGGTGGCGCTGATCGGTTGCCGTTGTTTGATTGGCTGCCCTTGCTCTCACTGAAAAGAAAGCATTATTTATTTATTTTCATTGCTTTTATATTTTCTGTTGTGTTTCTATTCAGGTTTTTTTTTGCCTCTTTCTCTAAAATTGTATATAATAATCATTAGATTATTAATATATAAACAAAAATAAATTTAAGAAATATTACAATTTGAAAGCAAATGCACCCGAACGTGATGACAGCTGCAATGCTAACTTTTAACGCTAACGCATGTCTATGGCACAACCTTATGAATAATTAATTTTGAAGGGGCGTGTGTGAAAGGGTGTGGGTGTGTGTGTGGGGGGGGGCTATTGGTGGAAAAAGTGACGTAAGTTTTCTCTCAAAAACGGATTGGCCTGTTTTCTGGCGGCATTTCAAAAAAGGAGAAATACTTGAAACAGAGGTTCTGAAACTTGCTGACACTTGGTGTGTTTTCCCCACAGCGGGGAGACTCTGAACTAACACCAAAAACATGAAAAAGATATTTTGATTCTCTATCCCCTTTAAAGATGTAAAATCACCTAATTATTGCATTTTCACTTGTATCTTTTTTTCAGGTTTGCAGTAAAGGTGTCGGTGTGATTTCTCTGTCAAAAAGTGGAGATCTTGCTCTTTCTGCAGCTTCTTACCTGTCAGGTGTTGAAGCCACAGTTTGGATCAACGGCTGCAGTGCGAACACACTTTTACCTCTGCACTATAAGAAAAACATCATCCTCCCCCCACTAATGTATGACACCAGTAAGATCATAACCACCGAGTTGGGGGCTGCACTTATTAAGTACACCATGTTCGACCCCCGGGCTGAGGAGAACAAGTCGTGTGTTGTCCCCATTGAGCAAGCCAAGGGATGCTTCCTCTTCGTGGCTGCAGAGGATGACCTCAACTGGGACAGCAAGGCCTTTGTGGAGCAGATGGTGGAGAGGCTGAAGCATTATGGGAAGAAGAACTTTGAGGTACTGAGTTACCCTGGAGCTGGGCACTACCTCGAGCCGCCATATGGACCGCACTGCACCTCCAGCAGACATGTGCTGGTGGGGAAACCAGTAGTGTGGGGAGGTGTGTCCAGCAGCCACGCTGCAGCTGAGGTCCACTTATGGAAGAAGATCCAAGAGTTCTTCAGAAGTCACCTGACCGGTGACGGGGCTCAGGGTAAAGCCATGTTATAGATGTAGACAGGATGGCTGAGTGTAGCGTTGGTGCTTTCAGCATGATGAACTCTGCTTTGATAGTTTGTGTGCTCACTTAAATCTAGTCTTTACTTCATCTGAACTGCTGCCAACACGGTCCGGCAGAAGGCGACGTTTGGCTCTGCTGCCTTGGCCAAATATTGTGCAATTTCTGAAACAATGTGAATGACAACCAGAGCAAAGGTTCTCCAAACAGCAGGTGCCAAAAATCTATGTTCCTGTTTGTGAGGTTTCTGCCACACAGAGGGACGGAGTCACTTTGATGAACAAGTGGAAGAACAGTGGAGAAAGTTCAGAACTTTCTTTTTGGTCAGTTTATGCCATTTATCTGATTTACCTGAATATGAGCAAGTGGGTTTTTGTTTTTTCCTGGAAATACACCTGAAGAACACGGAGTCAGAGACCTAACCTCCAGTGCTGAAAATGAAGCCAACACAGAACTGGAAAATCTTGCATTTCCTTGAATGGCCACTTGAGGCTGGCTCCAAAAGTGAGCAGATTCCCATAGAAGTCTATGTTAAAATGCCCAACTTTCGAGTCGAAATACAGTTTTGGTCTCATTTGTGAGTTCTCCCTTCATTACTGTTGTACGAGGGGATTATACTGTTTTTATAACTCTTTTAATAACACAGAGATTAATTCATTGGGGTGTGGTTACTTTGAATGATGGGGAGTGTGTGCTCCGCTACCAGATACTGTATAACTGTATCGGTCCTTAAAAATATCTGTCATAATATGGGTTGCTGTGTGGTTAAGTCCAAGATGTCTGTGCGCCAGTATTTGCATCGAGTGAAATTTTTATCTTTGCATCAGCACTTTTAGCAGCTGTTGGTAGTTTGAGGACATGAGGTCCAGTTAATCCACGATTTCTGAGGAAATAAGTTGGCCATATTTTTTAGTAACCACAGCCAAGCCAACCATCATGAAGACCACCTCCCAGTGTGCGTTAAAACACTCGAACAAAGGCTAAGGTCACTTAAGTTCAGCTGATTCTCTAACGCTGAGATGGGAGTTTCCTTGTCTCAGTCTCACTCAGGCTCCACCTCTTTACCCGTGTAAGAGTTGGGTGGGACAAAGGCGGAGTAAACGCTGTCAGGACAGCCAAACCCAGATCAGCACTTTTCAACCTTCAAAAACAGGTCTTCAATAAACCTATGGGTGATGTCACAGAGGCTTTGTCCAGACTATCGACAGTCTGTAGTTAAAAACTCCAACTTTACAGCTGAAGTAAAGCCTCGTACATAAAAAAAAACAAAAAAAAAAAACATTATTGGTCTCTGTGGAATGTTTCTCTACGGGGCTAATTGTTTTTTCATATAAAACTCACTGATTTAAGCCATTTTAAGCTGCAAAGTTATGAATAATTGGAGGTGTGGTTGCGTTGACTGACAGCCAGGTGCCACTGTTTGTCTTTTCTGAGCATTTTGTTGTAAATATCTGAGATAATACGGCGAACTGTGTGGTACGAACGGACCAGCAGTGACATCGCTGTTCTGTTAACTCCACTGAGTGAAATTTTAGTATTTAATTTATGTCTTATATGTTAGCACAAGGCTAGCACTAATTAGCAGGTAGCTTGCTGACTTTAGATCCGCTGATGGTTACTAAAGCACAGGTTTGAATCCCCATGCACAACCAGTGCGCGGTCCACAAATCAGGCGTTAGTCAAACAGCCAAACCAAAGTGAACCTCATGGTGGGGGGTTGGACTTCATCTGCCCGCCCGGGTCACAGTGGTCTTGCCCCATGCTCCACCTGTTTGCCATTTAAGGCTCAGCTGGAAGTTCAAGCCACAGCCTTTAGAGAGTTAAGTTTAATGTCCTAGAGGGACGACTTACTTTGCAGGCAGGACAAATAAAAACACAACAATAAATAATAGATGAAGCAGCCGAACACACCGTGGGTCATCAAAACAACCAGTTCAGGTTCATTTGAAAACTCGGCGGCTTCACACGGCTGCTGAAAATCATGAAATGTACATTAACTTTTTTTGGCACAACTTAAGTTTGTCCAATTTCTTACTGTTTTAAAACATAAACCAGAGAAAAAACAGAATAGAATCTTTATTGTCATTGTACATACATACAACAAAATCTCTCCTCTGCATTTAACCGTCCTACTTACAGTTAAACACAATCCACCCACTAGGGGCAGTGTGCAGCCACAGTCTGGCGCCCTGGGAACAACTCCAGGTGTAGAGATGCTGCCTTGCTCAGGGGCAGAGAAAGGAGCAGACTCTAAATAAGCATGTTTTTGATTGTGGGAGGAAACCCACATAACTCCAAATAAATAACTATACAATTACATTTAAGAGCACAAATAGCAAAACTACAAAAATGTGTGAATAAATAACTATTTACAGTCAGAAAGAAAGAAATGGTAAATGGACTGCATTTGTGTAGCACTTTTCCATATGTGCATCAGATGCTCAGTGCTTTACAATAATGCCTCACACTCGCCCCAATGTGAGGGTGCTTCCTCTAATTTCATTGTTTGCCCAGTTGTACAACAATAAACAGCTATTCTATCCTATAGCAGCATTTCCTTGTTAATCGTTACAGATGACTTTAGTTACACCTCTATTGTTCTTACAATTTTCCACTTTGTCCCTAACATGGTGGAACATGTGGGAGACTTGTTTGAAATTATGTCTCAAAATGACAGAAGAGTCCAAAAAGATCTTCAAATGTTCATTTGTGATTTTTGTTGTTCAATATGATTTTTACACTGTTTTATCTCTGGTTTAACCTCTTTGGATAACAGGATGCTTCTATTCTGCAATAAACTGTTGAAATGATCAACTCCTTGTCTGAATGTTTGTGGACTAAGCTGGAGATCTCTGCTTGTTCTCTGTCATTTTAAAATGCTAATGAGAAGATGAGTCCACTGATTAGCTCTGAGTCCCAAGGAGCAGAGGTGGTGAAAGTAGATGAGTTTAAATACTTGGGGTCGTTATTTCTACCTGGTTCTTTTTTGTAAAATTCTGCCCCTTACCAAAAACCAAACCACTGGTTTCCTCATTTTGAGTTTATTCAAGGTCACGTTTGAAACCAGGCCTGGGACCCTCACAGACACTGTCCAGCTTGTGAAAGGCCCCTAAAATGAGTCATACAACACTTTTTATACCTTGTGGGTGTTAACCTACAGTAGTGTTCAGCATAATAGTAGTGCTATGTGACTACAAAGATTAATCCAGGTTTTGAGTATATTTCTTATTGTTACATGGGAAACAAGGTACCAGTAGATTCAGTAGATTCTCACAAATCCAACAACACCAAGCATTCATGATATGCACACTCTTAAGGCTATGAAATTCAAGGGGATAGATAGATATGTCCTCAAAACACATGGAATCAATGGAAAACCCATAGGTTAAAATGAGACCCATAGGTTAAAATGAGATCTGAAGTGTGGCCACGAACCGGAGTTGGCTGATTAATGTGTTGGGTAAGGCCAAAAGATTCCAATAAAGAACAGAACTCTCTAACCATGGGTTTTCCAGGGCAGCAAACATGAATATTAAAATCACCTAAAATCAACAGTCGATCATAGAATGTAACATAATGAGACAGAAGAGTTGAAAAATTTATGAAGTTTTTATCTGATTTTGGCGGTCGGTATACAAGTACACACACCAATGGGTTGGCACAGAGTCAACTTTTACGCACTGAACTTCAAATGATGAAATGCACTGAACAGGAATTGACTGTACCTTGAATCGGTTTTTAAAAACCAAACCTGCTCCACCACCTCTACCCGAACCTCTCAGAGTGCTTATATATGAACAGTTTGCGGGGCAAAGCTCACCGAAGACGGATGTCTCACCAGCGCTGTCACCGATCCATGTCTCTGTTAAAAACAATAGGTCCAGATCGCGCTGAGTAAAGAAGTCATTTAGAAGAAAACTCTTGTTTAACACGGACGTGGTGTTCAGTAATGCGACTTTTACCGTGAGATATTCCAAAGGCTGTGAGGGTTGAGAGCGTTGCAATGGGCTAATATTCAGGAAGTTCACGCCGCCGCGTCGGACGCGCGGCCTTGGGGGAGCTGCTGAGAACTCAGACATCACAGACCGAGCTGGAGAGATGGATAGATGGCAGGAGTATCTCATGTCCCACAATCGACAGGTCAGATGGAAGGATGGACAGATAAGGCCATCAGGCCTTATCTGTCCATCCTGGGGGGGGGGGGATCCCAGTCCTGAATCAGTCCACCAGAGTCTCAAGGTCCCACAGTCAACATCTCAGGACTGGGAAGGGAGGGGCAGGGGAAGACAAGGAGGCGGGGGAGACGAGGACGAAATTGGGCTATTAGTAAAAAAAAAAAGTAGAAAAGGGGGTGTTCACAATAATAGTAGCATCAGCTGTTGATGCTACAAACTCAAAACTATTATGTTCAAACTGCTTTTTTAGCAATCCTGTGAATCACTAAACTAGTATTTAGTTGTATAACCACAGTTTTTCATTATTTCTTCACATTTGCGAGGCATTAATTTTGTTGGTTTGGAACCAAGATTTTGCTGGTTTACTAGTGTGCTTGGGGTCATTGTCTTGTTGAAACACCCATTTCAAGGACATGTCCTCTTCAGCATAAGGCAACATGACCTCTTCAAGTATTTTGACATATCCAAACTGATCCATGATACCTGGTATGTGATATATAGGCCCAACACCATAGTAGGAGAAACATGCCCATATCATGATGCTTGCACCACCATGCTTCACTGTCTTCACTGTGAACTGTGGCTTGAATTCAGAGTTTGGGGGTCGTCTCACAAACTGTCTGCGGCCCTTGGACCCAGAAAGAACAATTTTACTCTCATCAGTCCACAAAATATTCCTCCATTTCTCTTTAGGCCAGTTGATGTGTTCTTTGGCAAATTGTAACCTCTTCTGCACATGTCTTTTATTTAACAGAGGGACTTTGCGGGGGATTCTTGCAAATAAATTAGCTTCACACAGGCGTCTTCTAACTGTCACAGCACTTACAGGTAACTCCAGACTGTCTTTGATCATCCTGGAGCTGATCAATGGGTGAGCCTTTGCCATTCTGGTTATTCTTCTATCCATTTTGATGGTTTTCCGTTTTCTTCCACGCATCTCTGTTTTTTTTTTTTTTTTTTTTGTCCATTTTAAAGCATTGGAGATCATTGTAGATGAACAGCCTATAATTTTTTGCACCTGTGTATAAGTTTTCCCCTCTCCAATCAACTTTTTAATCAAACTACGCTGTTCTTCTGAACAATGTCTTGAACGTCCCATTTTCCTCAGGCTTTCAAAGAGAAAAGCATGTTCAACAGGTGCTGGCTTCATCCTTAAATAGGGGACACCTGATTCACACCTGTTTGTTACACAAAATTGATGAACTCACTGACTGAATGCCACACTACTATTATTGTGAACACCCCCTTTTCTACTTTTTTTTTTACTAATAGCCCAATTTCATAGCCTTAAGAGTGTGTATATCATGAATGCTTGGTCTTGTTAGATTTGTGAGAATCTACTGAATCTACTGGTACCTTGTTTCCCATGTAACAATAAGAAATATACTCAAAACCTGGACGAATCTTTTTAGTCACATACACTACTTATTATTCTGAACACTACTGTACATTAACACGTAATTCTCACGGACCATTTTTTTTTTATGTAGTTAGTGACCACTTGTCCAAGGATGTTCCTGCCAAATTAACATCATCACTACACATGAAATTATGACCATAAGGACCCCCAGCTGGGTCCTTGTAGGCGAACCACATAGAATATGCCTGTTATCCCACCAAATTAGGGCCAACACTTACCCCCCTAATTTCCCCACTGAAAGAAAATATCCCTCTTTCCGATAGAAGTAAAGACTTAAGACCAGTATCACTAAGTGGCCCCCTCTTGTCTACCAAGTGTATTTTTATTTTATCTTATCTCATTACGACTTAAATTGGTGAACCCGGTTGATCCTGGTCATAAGCAAAATCCTTATAATGTTCCCTGATGTCTTTTGTTCTTATCCGTGGGAGGATCAGTCTTGCAATGAATTTTGTGTATTCTGTTACTCAATATTTCTCCGTCTTGCCACACCTTAATCGTGTGGCTAGAGACCTATGCCATGGTCTCATCCACAGTGGTTCCGTCCGATGGTGATCAGCAGCATGTCGAAGTACCCACTCACCAAACTCCACAGGCATAGTCTCCACCTCCTCCTCCTTTGCCAGGATCTTTGTTACCTGTTGAGAAACACTAGCAACAGTATTTTTAAATGTCTGAAATACTCTCCCACATCCTCCACCTGTGGCCCCTGAGCCGAGGAGTCTAAAGGGGGCGGGCATCACTCTACCCATCAGAAGTTCATGTGGACTGATGCCCATGGTATTGTTAGGAAGCGATCGAATTCCAAACAACACCACTGACAAAGCCTCCAAGCAAGGAAGTCCTATCCACACAGACCTTAGCTAAGGCCTCTTTTAAGGATCTATTGGCCCTTTCCACCAATCCCTGGGATGCTGGATGGTATACTGCTCCAAACTGATGCTTGATCCCAAAAATTCTCTCCACCTCTGCCAACATTCCACTAGTTCCACTGCAGTCTAGCATTAGGGGTCTCCAATTGGTTCAAAATGCTGCAGCCAGACTTTTGACATGAAGCAGAAAGTTCGACCACGTTACACCCATTTTGGTGTCTCTTCACTGGCTTCCTCTCCCAGTGAGATCAGATTTTATGGTTCTGCTACTAACCTATAATTATAATTATAACCTATAATATAATTATATAACTGACCTAATTAAACCTTACATACCGGCCCGTGCTTTACATTCTCAGGGTGCAGGACTACTTTGTGTCCAATAAGAAGTCTGTGGGTCACAGAGCTTTCTCTTATCATGCCCTGTTCTGTGGAATGATCTCCCTGCGTCAATAAAACAGTCAGATTCTGTGGAGACTTTCAAGTCCAGATTTAAGACGCACTTAGGGTTGCCAACCGTCCCTTGAAAAACGGAATCGTCCCTTATTTGGAAATAAAAGTGTGCGTTCCGTATTGACCTGAAACGGGACGCAGTTTGTCCCATATTTCTGTGAGAATCAAAAAGTCTGTAAAATGTCAATGGAATTGACTGGCGCTTTATATGTAAACTTACGGTAAATTTGATCCCAGCCTCTCTCCTGCTCTTCACCAATGAGCTGACAGACACGAGTTGACGATACAGAATCACTCTTATCTCATTGGTTGAGGGACATCTGCTCGCAAGAAGATCCCGGACGAGAATCATGAGCCGACGACGGTCGTCTGACGACCATAACAAAGTAGCATGACTGATACCGACACAGACACCGACACTGGCACTGCAGACACGCCTACAAACAGCAAAGTCTGTAACGTCGTTACTCCTCCTCGAAAAAAACAAAACAAAAAAGAAAGCAAAAGTACATGGACAAATGGGAAAAGGAAAATGTCTGGGTGGAAAAGGTGCGCGACAACATCTATAAGTATTGTAAGTATTGTTTACTTTTTCAGACTTTCACTGTTACATTGTTTTGGATGATATTTTTTGTTAATTTATACACTTTTAAGTTAAGCAATAACACGACAGAGAAAGATTTTAAAGACATTTTTTTATATATTTTGAAGCAGGACAGGATGCTCATATTGAAATTGAGTGAAAATTTATTTTGCACTAAAAATAAATTGCTAAATAATAATTTGTTTTCCGCATGTTCATATAACAAATGCATGTGTGCATCTACTTAAATTCAGGGTCAAGTCAATAGTCAAATGGTTAAAAATCGTTTCACACACACGCTGGGAAGGGTGAAGGTGATGGTCAGTTGGCCGGTCCGTGGAAATAGAGACTGGAATGGACGTCACGTGACTAGCGGCGTGCTGCACGGCGGCTGTTACTGAGGGTGGAGAGAGACCTTGATCCTGTTAAACAGAAGCGATATGAGGAGAAATCAACTGCACAAACCACAACAACAAATTCTCCAATACTAAAATGAACTGTACAAGAGCCTTAATGTAATTATGTAAAACAAATGTCTATTTTAAAGTCGTTATGTCGCAATTTAATGTCAATATACTGAGACTATAACTCAACGCCATAAGTTCTTTTCATTAAGCTGCGTTCACATGCGGAAACAAAAATGTTTAAATATATTTATGTCTATATATATACTTGCAGCTGTTGTTTAATATGATATGTACATGTGGTCACAGGAGGCATTTAAATTTGAACAGTGTGGTTGGAGGGGATGGAGGAGGTACTTTTTACCCTGACTGAGGGTCAAAATTAAGTCATAAATTCTGAATGGCTTTAAAACTGCTTGTAATAAAATGTTAGTAAAAATCATATATATGTTGTTATTAAAAGACTAACAGTAATATTACAGTGGAAAAAGCAGCAAGATAAATGAGCACAATGTCAAGGCATACTTCAGATTTATATTTTAATACATAAGGATTTTTTATCCAGACATGTATGGGTTCATTAGAGCTTTTAATTAGCATGAATACAACTTAACAAGCGTCATTTATAAAAATCCATCAAGAATTATGATGACAGGGAAAAAAAAATCACAGTAAATGAACAGAATGGAATATTTTCCACAAATTTCCACACTTTACATAAAACCTTTTTTTCTACCTAGACATGTATGGGTTCATTAGAAAGAGCAATTAAAGGGCTTCAAAACAAGCCTACTTTTATTAAAATCTGTTAACAAATAGCGACAATAAAGTGAGAAAAGCAGCACAGTTTGTTGTAATTTCCCCAGATTTCTGCATTTTACATAAAAGTTTTTTTTTTTCACCCACATGCATAGGTGCATTGGAAAGAGCTTTCAAAGGGCTTTGAAACAAGCCTACATTTATTAAAATCCATTAAGAAATAGTGACACTAGTGCAAAAAAAGCAGTCAGTTTATTATTCCCATGATGCACTGTTTCTTTCTCTTTTTGCTCTGTATGCACCACTCTGCATTTAATCATTAGTGATCGATCTCTGCTCCCCTCCACAGCATGTCTTTTTCCTGGTTCTCTCCCTCAGCCCCAACCAGTCCCAGCAGAAGACTGCCCCTCCCTGAGCCTGGTTCTGCTGGAGGTTTCTTCCTGTTAAAAGGGAGTTTTTCCTTCCCACTGTAGCCAAGTGCTTGCTCACAGGGGGTCGTTTTGACCGTTGGGGTTTTACATAATTATTGTATGGCCTTGCCTTACAATATAAAGCGCCTTGGGGCAACTGTTTGTTGTGATTTGGCGCTATATAAAAAAATTGATTGATTATTGATGAGCTGCACATTTCCACCCTTAGTAATGGCGCCTTCCTGTCCTGAGTGACGCTAATAGATAGAGGCGCGCACGTCCATTCCAGGTCTATATTTCCATGGGCCAGTCAGCCCTGCCAGTGAGGTGTCTCTTATTTATTTTTCAGAGAGTTGGCAACCCTAGACGCACTTATTTTCACTTTCATATGGCAGCATACTGGTACAGTTTTGTTTTACACTTTTTACTCTTTTAATTCATTTATTAGTAATTGGAGCGGGCTGCCGCCTCAACTTTACATAAATTCTGGGTCTGTGAGTGAAGTTTAGGGCTGGTGGCCGGTGATCACCTTAGTATTTCTCTGTTTTTCTTGTTGTTTAATGCTGACAAATTATACAGTATTTTTTTTTTGTCTTTCTGATGCCTGATTGTTTTTTTTTTCTCTGTTTAAGGTGCAGCTCCATCCAGAGATGGGAGTTATATTTGTGTTGGCGATCCTCCTGTCCTGTGCGCCAATAGCATTTCTTGTATATTCGTCCGTGAATTGTTCTGTAATTTATGTCTGTATCATGGCCCAAGCAGAGGGTCACCCCTTTGAGTCTGGTCTGCTTGAGGTTTCTTCCTCAGAGGGAGTTTTTCTTTACCGCTGTTGCTCTGGGGGTTGGTAAGATTAGACCTTACCTGTGTGAAGCACTTTGAGGCAACTCTGTTGTGATTGACCTCTACTGGTGGTTGGCTCTCACTGCGGTATTGTATCACTTCCTGTTCCGGAGCACAGCGGTGTTTTTCTGTATCTGTTAGCTGTTTAATCTGCGCAGTTAGATTGATCTAGTTATCTAGATTACGATTTGTTTCCCAGTGTAATCTTTACGTGCCTTAACTAAAGCACTCCTTCTGCTGAATCACCTCTAAATTATTTACACATTATTCACTTTGCGTGTTTTTAGGAATCCGCTAGCTTAGCGTAGCTACTAGCTCTTAGCCGATTTAGCATGGCGGCTTCTCCTGTCTCTCCCGCACTTTTCTGCTCTGGGTGTGAAATGTTTAGTTATTCCTCGACCTCCTTTAGCAGTAACGGTACTTGTAATAAGTGTAGCTTATTCGTAGTTTTGGAGGCCAGGCTGGGCGAATTGGAGACTCGGCTCCGCACCGTGGAAAATTCTACAGCTAGCCAGGCCCCTGTAGTCGGTGCGGACCAAGGTAGCTTAGCCGCCGTTAGTTACCCCCTGGCAGATCCCGTGCAGTCGGGAAAGCAGGCTGACTGGGTGACTGTGAGGAGGAAGCGTAGCCCTAAACAGAAGCCCCGTGTACACCGCCAACCCGTTCACATCTCTAACCGTTTTTCCCCACTCGACGACACACCCGCCGAGGATCAAACTCTGGTTATTGGCGACTCTGTTTTGCGAAATGTGAAGTTAGCGACACCAGCAACCATAGTCAATTGTCTTCCGGGGGCCAGAGCAGGCGACATTGAAGGAAATTTGAAACTGCTGGCTAAGGCTAAGCGTAAATTTGGTAAGATTGAAATTCACGTCGGCAGTAATGACACCCGGTTACGCCAATCGGAGGTCACTAAAATTAACATTAAATCGGTGTGTAACTTTGCAAAAACAATGTCGGACTCTGTAGTTTTCTCTGGGCCCCTCCCCAATCGGACCGGGAGTGACATGTTTAGCCGCATGTTCTCCTTGAATTGCTGGCTGTCTGAGTGGTGTCCAAAAAAATGAGGTGGGCTTCATAGATAATTGGCAAAGCTTCTGGGGAAAACCTGGTCTTGTTAGGAGAGACGGCATCCATCCCACTTTGGATGGAGCAGCTCTCATTTCTAGAAATCTGGCCAATTTTCTTAAATCCTCCAAACCATGACTATCCAGGGTTGGGACCAGGAAGCAGAGTTGTAGTCTTACACACCTCTCTGCAGCTTCTCTCCCCCTGCCATCCCCTCATTCCCCCATCCCCGTAGAGACGGTGCCTGCTCCCAGACTACCAATAACCAGAAAAAATCTATTTAAGCATAAAAATTCAAAAAGAAAAAATAATATAGCACCTTCAACTGCACCACAGACTAAAACAGTTAAATGTGGTCTATTAAACATTAGGTCTCTCTCTTCTAAGTCCCTGTTGGTAAATGATATAATAATTGATCAACATATTGATTTATTCTGCCTTACAGAAACCTGGTTACAGCAGGATGAATATGTTAGTTTAAATGAGTCAACACCCCCGAGTCACACTAACTGTCAGAATGCTCGTAGCACGGGCCGAGGGGGAGGATTAGCAGCAATCTTCCATTCCATCTTATTAATTAATCAAAAACCCAGACAGAGCTTTAATTCATTTGAAAGCTTGACTCTTAGTCTTGTCCATCCAAATTGGAAGTCCCAAAAACCAGTTTTATTTGTTATTATCTATCGTCCACCTGGTTGTTACTGTGAGTTTCTCTGTGAATTTTCAGACCTTTTGTCTGACTTAGTGCTTAGCTCAGATAAGATCATTATAGTGGGCGATTTTAACATCCACACAGATGCTGAGAATGACAGCCTCAACACTGCATTTAATCTATTATTAGACTCTATTGGCTTTGCTCAAAAAGTAAATGAGTCCACCCACCACTTTAATCATATCTTAGATCTTGTTCTGACTTATGGTATGGAAATTGAAGACTTAACAGTATTCCCTGAAAACTCCCTTCTGTCTGATCATTTCTTAATAACATTTACATTTACTCTGATGGACTACCCAGCAGTGGGGAATAAGTTTCATTACACTAGAAGTCTTTCAGAAAGCGCTGTAACTAGGTTTAAGGATATGATTCCTTCTTTATGTTCTCTAATGCCATATACCAACACAGTGCAGAGTAGCTACCTAAACTCTGTAAGTGAGATAGAGTACCTCGTCAATAGTTTTACATCCTCATTGAAGACAACTTTGGAGAGCTTTATATAGCACCAAATCAATCAATCAATTCAATCAATCAATTTTTTTATATAGCGCCAAATCACAACAAACAGTTGCCCCAAGGCGCTTTATATTGTAAGGCAAGGCCATACAATAATTACAGAAAAACCCCAACGGTCAAAACGACCCCCTGTGAGCAAGCACTTGGCGACAGTGGGAAGGAAAAACTCCCTTTTAACAGGAAGAAACCTCCAGCAGAACCAGGCTCAGGGAGGGGCAGTCTTCTACTGGGACTGGTTGGGGCTGAGGGGAGAGAATCAGGAAAAAGACATGCTGTGGAGGGGAGCAGAGATCAATCACTAATGATTAAATGCAGAGTGGTGCATACAGAGCAAAAAGAGAAAGAAACACTCAGTGCATCATGGGAACCCCCCAGCAGTCTAAGTCTATAGCAGCATAACTAAGGGATGGTTCAGGGTCACCTGATCCAGCCCTAACTATAAGCTTTAGCAAAAAGGAAAGTTTTAAGCCTAATCTTAAAAGTAGAGAGGGTGTCTGTCTCCCTGATCTGAATTGGGAGCTGGTTCCACAGGAGAGGAGCCTGAAAGCTGAAGGCTCTGCCTCCCATTCTACTCTTACAAACCCTAGGAACTACAAGTAAGCCTGCAGTCTGAGAGCGAAGAGCTCTATTGGGATAATATGGTACTAAGAGGTCCCTAAGATAAGATGGGACCTGATTATTCAAAACCTTATAAGTAAGAAGAAGAATTTTAAATTCTATTCTGGAATTAACAGGAAGCCAATGAAGAGAGGCCAATATTGGTGAGATATGCTCTCTCCTTCTAGTCCCTGTCAGTACTCTAGCTGCAGCATTTTGAATTAACTGAAGGCTTTTCAGGGAACTTTTAGGACAACCTGATAATAATGAATTACAATAGTCCAGCCTAGAGGAAATAAATGCATGAATTAGTTTTTCAGCATCACTCTGAGACAAGACCTTTCTAATTTTAGAGATATTGCGTAAATGCAAAAAAGCAGTCCTACATATTTGCTTAATATGCGCATTGAAGGACATATCCTGATCAAAAATGACTCCAAGATTTCTCACAGTATTACTAGAGGTCAGGGTAATGCCATCCAGAGTAAGGATCTGGTTAGACACCATGTTTCTAAGATTTGTGGGGCCAAGTACAATAACTTCAGTTTTATCTGAATTTAAAAGCAGGAAATTAGAGGTCATCCATGTCTTTATGTCTGAAAGACATTCCTGCGGTTTAACTAATTGATGTGTGTCCTCTGGCTTCATGGATAGATAAAGCTGGGTATCATCTGCGTAACAATGAAAATTTAAGCAATGCTTTCTAATAACACTGCCTAAGGGAAGCATGTATAAAGTGAATAAAATTGGTCCTAGCACAGAACCTTGTGGAACTCCATAATTAACATAGTAGAGAAGCTTGAAACTTCGACTGGACCGGGTTGCTTGACGCGAGGACGTTTCGCTTCTAATCGCAGAAGCTTCCTCAGCTAAAATTCTTGCTCTGGTGGTCTGACTTGTGTCTTGACTCTTGTAGAGAAGAATAATCAGAAGTCACAAACGGTGGAGTTTTAAACCTAACCAGACCCCTCCTACCGAGAAGCAGACTGCTATAGGCTAGTGACTAAACAATAGCTCTAATTAGCACCTATTGTGCTCTAGTTAGCACCCTCCTAATGACAGGGCAGCTGTCCCTCCTAATGATGGGACGGACCCTCTCTTGATGGCTCCACCAAGTTGATGTGTTCTGTGTACAGATTGGCCACAATGGGGGATACCGGTATCCCCCATTGTAGCCAATCTGTACATGGCGCGAGTGGAGAAGACAGCCTTGACGTCTTTCACGGGCATCTCTCCCAGTCACTGGTTCAGATATGTTGATGACACATGGGTTAAAATCAAGCAACAGGAAGTTGAGGACTTTACAGAACACATCAACTCGGTGGACGCCAATATCAAGTTCACACGTGAGGATGCCAGAAACAACCATTTAGCCTTCTTGGACTGTGATATTACGATTGGAGAGAACAGGCAGCTCCAGATAGGGGTTTACAGAAAACCCACTCACACTGACCAATATCTGCTCTTTGGCTCAAACCACCCCCTTGAACACAAGCTCGGGGTGATCAGGACGCTTCAACACAGAGCCCTACAGGTGCCCACAACTGCAGAGGGAAGGACTAAAGAACAACAACTTGTCCGGAAAGCCCTCACAGTATGTGGGTACCCACGATGGTCCCTGGACAAAGTGCAGAAGTCCCAAAGAACAAAGGGACCAGACAGACAGGAGATGGAGACAAGAAGAAGAGGAGTGTCTCTCCCTTATTTAGCAGGAGTAGGGGAAAAACTACAGAGGATCTTCAGACAGCACAAAATCCCAGTTTACTTTAAACCGGTTAACACCTTGAGACAGAAAATAGTTCACCCTAAGGACAGGATCCCTAGTTACAAACAGAGTAATGTAGTGTATTCTATCAGATGTCAGGAAAACTGTAACGAACACTACATAGGTGAGACTAAGCAACCTTTACACAAAAGGCTATACCAGCACTGCAGAGAGGGCGCTGGTGGACCTCAGTCTGCAGTTTATCTCCACCTTAAAGACACTAACCACACATTTGAGGACAAAGAAGTTAAAATCTTAGCCAGAGAGAAGAAATGGTTTGAGAGAGGGGTCAAGGAGGCATTCTTTGTGAAACGTTTGAAACCCAGCCTTAACCGGGGAGGGGGTCTGAGACACGCTTTATCCCCTGTTTACAATGGGGTACTCAGGTCAAAGCAGTTTCAGTCTTTTGTTCATGGTAATGAGTCATTCACGTCATCAGCAGAGACATCAAGGGAGCCATCAGGAGAGGGTCCGTCCCATCATTAGGAGGGACAGCTGCCCTGTCATTAGGAGGGTGCTAACTAGAGTACAATAGGTGCTAATTAGAGCTATTGTTTAGTCACTAGCCTATAGCAGTCTGCCTCTCGGTAGGAGGGGTCTGGTTAGGTTTAAAACTCCAGCGTTTGTGACTTCTGATTATTCTTCTCTACAAGAGTCAAGACAGAAGTCAGACCACCAGAACAAGAATTTTAGCTGAGGAAGCTTCTGCGATTAGAAGGGAAATGTCCTCGCACCAAGCAACCCAGTCCAGTCAAAGATTCAAGCTTCTCTACTATGGAAACCACCTGGACAACTGAGAGCCTACACAAAAACATCCATAATTAACCTTAGTCTGTGAAGAAGATTACCCATTTACATGAACAAATTGTAATCTATTAGATGAATATGATTCAAACCACTGCAGCGCAGTGCCTTTAATACCTATGGCATGCTCTAATCTCTGTAATAAAATTTTATGGTCAACAGTATCAAAAGCTGCACTGAGGTCTAACAGGACAAGCACAGAGATGAATCCACTGTCTGAGGCCATAAGAAGATCATTTGTAACCTTCACTAATGCTGTTTCTGTACTATGATGAATTCTGAAACCTGACTAAAACTCTTCAAATAGATCATTCCTCTGCAGATGATCAGTTAGCTGTTTTACAACTACCCTTTCAAGAATTTTTGAGAGAAAAGGAAGGTTGGAGATTGGCCTATAATTAGCCAAGATAGCTGGGTCAAGTGATGGCTTTTTAAGTAATGGTTTAATTACTACCACCTTAAAAGCCTGTGGTACATAGCCAACTAATAAAGATAGATTGATCATATTTAAGATCGAAGCATTAATTAATGGTAGGGCTTCCTTGAGGAGCCTGGTAGGAATGGGGTCTAATAGACATGTTGATGGTTTGGAGGAAGTGACTAATGAAAATAACTCACACAGAACAATCGGAGAGAAAGAGTCTAACCAAATACCAGCATTACTGAAAGCAGCCAAAGATAACGATATGTCTTTGGGATGGTTATGAGTAATTTTTTCTCTAATAGTTAAAATTTTATTTGCAAAGAAAGTCATGAAGTCAATACTAGTTAAAGTTAAAGGAATACTCGGCTCAATAGAGCTCTGACTCTTTGTCAGCCTGGCTACAGTGCTGAAAAGAAACCTGGGGTTGTTCTTATTTTCTTCAATTAGTGATGAATAGTAAGATGTCCTAGCTTTACGGAGGGCTTTTTATAGAGCAACAGACTCTTTTTCCAGGCTAAATGAAGATCTTCTAAATTAGTGAGATGCCATTTCCTCTCCAGCTTACGGGTTATCTGCTTTAAGCTGCGAGTTTGTGGGTTATACCACGGAGTCAGGCATTTCTGATTTAAGGCTCTCTTTTTCAGAGGAGCTACAGCATCCAAAGTTGTGCTCAATGAGGATGTAAAGCTATTGACGAGATACTCTATCTCACTTACAGAGTTTAGGTAGCTACTCTGCACTGTGTTGGTATATGGCATTAGAGAACATAAAGAAGGAATCATATCCTTAAACCTAGTTACAGCGCTTTCTGAAAGACTTCTACTGTAATGAAACTTAATCCCCACTGCTGGGTAGTCCATTAAAGTAAATGTAAATGTTATTAAGAAATGATCAAACAGAAGGGGGTTTTCAGGGAATACTGTTAAGTCTTCAATTTCCATACCATAAGTCAGAACAAGATCTAAGATATGATTAAAGTGGTGGGTGGACTCATTTACATTTTGAGCAAAGCCAACTGAATCTAATAATAGATTAAATGCAGTGTTGATGCTGTCATTCTCAGCATCTATGTGGATGTTAAAATCACCCACTATAATTATCTTATCTGAGCTAAGCACTAAGTCATACAAAACATATGAAAATTCACAGAGAATCTCACAGTAACGACCAGGTGGACGATAGATAATGACAAATAAAACTGGTTTTTGGGACTTCCAATTTGGATGGACAAGACTAAGAGTCAAGCTTTCAAATGAATTAAAGCTCTGTCTGGGTTTTTGATTAATTAATAAGCTAGAGTGGAAGATTGCTGCTAATCCTCCGCCTCGGCCCGTGCTTCGAGCATTCTGACAGTTAGTGTGACTCGGGGGTTTTGACTCATTTAAACTAACATTCATCCTGCTGTAACCAGGTTTCTGTAAGGCAGAATAAATCAATATGTTGATCAATTATTATATAATTTACTAACAGGGACTTAGAAGCGAGAGACCTAATGTTTAATAGACCACATTTAACTGTTTTAAGCCCCGTTTACACACAGACGGTAAGAGCTCCCGGAAGCGTCCTGGAAGAGTTTTTGGCTGTCTTAAGGATCACATGCTGTTGTTAACGCCGGCAATTGGGGGCGTGGCTTAGTTCTGGCTTTACCGGGAATCGTCGAAAAAATTATTCAACATGTCGAATAATTCCGGGAGCGCTCCCAGAGACCTCCCGTGATGACAGTGACAATGCGAACAACGGCGTTTCATACTTTTTAATCGCCGTTTCATCCTGCCACTTCCTGTAGTGCCGCAGTTCTCGTCGCGCCGCGATGACCAATCAGGGACTGAATATGTAGTGACGTGGAGATGTCTGGAGTTTGAAGATGTGAACATGTCCTGTATCTGGTAGCAGCCTGTGAGCAGGACTTACGAGGTCTATTAGAAAAGTATCCAAGTTTTTTATTTTTTTCAAAAACCATATGGATTTGAATCATGTGTGATTGCGTCAGACAAGCTTGAACCCTCGTGCGCATGCATGAGTTTTTCCACGCCTGTCGGTTGCGTCATTCGCCTGTCAGCAGGCTTTGAGTGAGGAGTGGTCCAGCCCCCTCATCGGATTTTCATTGTCAGGAAATGGCGGAATGATTTGGGCTTTTATTCCATCAGAATTTTTTCAGAAACTGTTAGAGACTGGCAGCTGGAAACCATTAGAAAAATTGATCTGGCTTTCGGTGAAAATGTTACGGGCTTGGTAGAGAATAAGGAGTGTTACTGTCACTTTAAGGACGGCTCCAGCGGCTGTGGGGCGCACCGCGCTCTGAAGCCACCATCGACAGGCTGAACGACCATTTCATTTCCAAACGGATGGCTGTCTGGATCCGTGACCATCGTGTGCCATTTCTCTGGTTATCACAAAAGCTGGACATCAACCATTTTCCAGCAGATTTCACTTTTAACAAGAGATTTTGTCATGGAAAGCCAGGCAGAGGCTTCGCGCGTCACGATGGATTCGCTACTGGAGCGAGACAAAACCACCTCCGTTTTGGTCTCACAGGACAGCTTTGAGATGTCGTTCAGACAGCTGTCGGTGGTTTTTCCATCGAGTGATTATCCGAGAAATTGTGGATGTGCCTGGACATGCCAGAACATGTCCCGTGAGGCTTCATCACGGCGTTGCTGTGTGTCATGCGGCACCGCCACGACGCGCGAAGCCTCCGCGCCTCTTTCCATGACAAAAACTCCTGTAACAGTTGAATGTGCCGTTCATTTCCAAACTGGACACTATGTTTTATCCGGGACGTCTTCTGACTAGCACAGGAATTGTGAAAAGACGGGGACATCAGCACTTTTTCGGCACATTGAGACAGACGTGCGCAGGAATTCCGCGCGTCGCAAAAGCCTCCGCTCGGCTTTCCATGACAAAATCTCTTGTTAAAAGTGAAATCTGCCAGAAAATGGTTGATGTCCAGCTCTTGTGATAACCAGAGAAATGGCACACGATGGTCACGGATCCAGACAGCCATCCGTTTAGAAATGAAATGGTCGTTCAGCCTGTCGATGGCGGCTTCGGAGCGCGGTGTGCCCCACAGCCGCTGAGGGCCGTCCTTAAAGCGACAGTAACACTCCTTATTCTCGACCAAGCCCGTAACATTTTCACCGAAAGCCAGATAAATTTTTCTAATGGTTTCCAGGTGCCAGTCTCTAACAGTTTCTGAAAAAATTCTGATGGGAAAAAAAGCCCAAATCATTCCGCCATTTCCTGACAATGAAAATCCGACGAGGGGGCTGGACCACTCCTCACTCAAAGCCTGCTCACAGGCGAATGACGTAACCGACAGGTGTGGAAAAACTCATGCATGCGCACGAGGGTTCAAGCTTGTCTGACGCAATCACACGTGATTCAATTCCATATGGTTTTTGAAAAAAATAATAAGGTCGGATACTTTTCTAATAGATCTCGTATGTCTCTTTTGTCCTTTATTTTACAATCATGACAGAGTTTTTGGAGCGAGCAGCAGCACCACAGCAGCGTGGAGCGGAGTTTCTTTTTATTTTTATTTTACGTGCGTGCGTGCGCGAATCGTCCTGGAGATTATTTTGCTTATTAGCTACACAGCTGTATAATAAAGCAAATGGTGACTGGCTTCTAAACACAATTATGACAGAGTTTTTTGTGGGAAAGAGTGAGGAGGAGCCCCGCTGTGCGCGGTCCACCCCTTTCCAGCGCGATAACAGCCGGAACTACCGCGAACTTCGGTCTACGTACTACTCGCCGACAAAACCGTCTATGTGTAACCAAGCCTTTAGTCTGTGGTGAAGCTGAAGGTGCTATATTATTTTTTCTTTTTGAATTTTTATGCTTAAATAGATTTTTACTGGTTGTTGGTGGTCTGGGAGCAGGCACCGTCTCTACGGGGATGGGGTATTGGGGGGATGGCAGGGGGAGAGAAGCTGCAGAGAGGTGTGTAAGACTACAACTCTGCTTCCTGGTCCCAACCCTGGATAGTCACGATTTGGAGGGTTTAATAAAATTGGCCAGATTTCTAGAAATGAGAGCTGCTCCATCCAAAGTGGGATGGATGCCATCTCTCCTAACAAGACCAGGTTTTCCCCAGAAGCTTTGCCAATTATCTATGAAGCCCACCTCATTTTTTGGACACCACTCAGACAGCCAGCAATTCAAGGAGAACATGCGGCTAAACATGTCACTCCTGGTCAGATTGGGGAGGGGCCCAGAGAAAACTACAGAGTCCGACATTGTTTTTGCAAAGTTACACACTGATTCAATGTTAATTTTAGTGACCTCCGATTGGCGTAACCGGGTGTCATTACTGCTGACGTGAATTACAATCTTACCAAATTTACGCTTAGCTTTAGCCAGCAGTTTCAAATTTCCTTCAATGTCGCCTGCTCTGGCCCCCGGAAGACAATTGACTATGGTTGCTGGTGTCGCTAACTTCACATTTCTCAAAACAGAGTCGCCAATAACCAGAGTTTGATCCTCCGCAGGTGTGTCGCTGAGTGGGGAAAAACAGTTAGAGATGTGAACGGGTTGGTGGTGTACACGTGGCTTCTGTTTAGGGCTACGCTTCCTCCTCACAGTCACCCAGCCGGCCTGCTTTCCCGGCTGCTCGGTATCTGCTGGGGGACAGCTAATGGCGGCTAAGCTACTTTGGTCCGTCCCAACTACAGGGGCCTGGCTAGCTGTAGGATTTTCCAAGGTGCGGAGCCGAGTCTCCAATTCGCCCAGCCTGGCCTCCAAAGCTACGAATAAGCTACACTTATTACAAGTACCGTTACTGCTAAAGGAGGCCGAGGAATAACTAAACATTTCACACCCAGAGCAGTGCATGTGTGTGTGTGGGGCTGCAGTTGTCACTCAGCCACGTGTGTGTATGCATAATGCTACATGGGCCACTAAGCGTGCGCGGGACAGACTTGACAGCTTCACACAAAGTTTGCTGGCATTGGGCCATGCAGTCCCTCAGATGCAGCACCTTTCCAGGGAACTTTTTTTCTTGTTTGCCACTTCAGGAGCACAAAACACCACTCTGGACACTGCGGTGGTTGGATTAGCACATAGAATTAATTTTTTTATTTTGGGTGAGAGGATTTTAACCACAGGCTGCATCCCGGCTTCACGTGCACACTGTGAAACACTGCTGGACCGCTGTTGGAGGTGAGATTTGTGTTTATTAATGGTGTCATGGTCTGGCACAACAGTTCCATGTGATATCTCCTACAGCAGGGGTAGGCAACCTGTTCCAGAAAGAGCCATGAGGGTGCAGGTTTTCTTTGCAGCCACTGACTCCACCAGGCGATTTTACTGATTAATATCACTTTGAGCAGATGGAATCAGTTAATCAGTGAAATCACCTGGTGGAGTCAGTGGCTGCAAAGAAAACCTGCACCCTCATGGCTCTTTCTGGAACAGGTTGCCTACCCCTGTCCTACAGAGTTAGAAGGTGATCATACATTACAGTGAAATCTGTTCAGCTCTGAGCCTGAAATGTGATAGTGACGCGTAACTGCACACCATGGAGAGATGCAGCTGCCTGTGTTCTATACAGTTATGAAGGAGACATGTAAATTGCAGTCAGATGGTCCTCAGACTGCACATGGTTCACTGTCAGATAGGTGTCCCATCTTGACTGCGCCCAGAGAGTTTTGAACATGTGCATCACACTCGGGGCCGCTGGCCGATTTTGACCAACTGTGTCAACTTCCACAGATGGCTGTCAGTACATTTTGGAACTGAAATCCGACACTTTTCAGATGCATGCCGATTCAGACGCCATTCTGTGTGATTGCAGCTATGTAACTGCTGTGTGATGACTTGATATGAGTCTATATTCCTGCTGAATAAAGCATCATTTTTTGTCTTCATTCAAATATTACAGTGAGAATTTTGACAACTGTACATGAATTATACAGCTATAGTCTATATAGTTTGTATATTAACCTAGTTCTGTTGTACTGTGTATAGGTGGTTGTATGTGTATATTGAATATGAGAAAAGTTGCTCATTTGAGATGTAAAAATTTGATTTAACACTGGCGAATGACACTAACATTTAATAACTTGATAGCACATGTCTGTTTTTTTCTTATTACTATTTACAATTGGTAAGCTCCTAAATGTACAGCTGAGAAGTGGAGACCAGTGTTTTTTGGTTTGTAGTCATGCAGCTTTCTGCACCGACACTGGTATGACCGGGTCCGAAACTGCAGTCCACCATGGAGAGCTCAGACAGGTCACGCAGCACCGAGGAGGTCAGAGGTCAGTCTGAGGCTCTTCACTCCTTCACCAAGAGACAATAATGTGTCAGAGCGGGGTCCTGAAATAAACTAAGCAAAATAAAATAAGTGTTAAATTCACTGACCTTCCAAACATCTCTTGCAACTTGTTTTGATTCTGATGTCAACAGTATTCTGGAAAACTGCTCACTTCAGTGTTTTATGTGCTACATCAAAGTGAACAATAAGTGGCAACATACAGCAAACTACATTATTACACACTAACCCACAGTTTAATAGTATCATCACCCGTGTGTGTGTGACGGAGTGTTTGTTTACAGACACTCTATTACACACTAACCCACAGTTTAATAGTATCATCACCCGTGTGTGTGTGACGGAGTGTTTGTTTACAGACACTCTATTACACACTAACCCACAGTTTAATAGTATCATCACCCGTGTGTGTGTGACGGAGTGTTGGTTTGCAGACACTCTATTACACACTAACCCACAGTTTAATAGTATCATCACCCGTGTGTGTGTGACGGAGTGTTGGTTTGCAGACACTCTATTACACACTAACCCACAGTTTAATAGTATCATCACCCGTGTGTGTGTGACGGAGTGTTGGTTTGCAGACACTCTATAAACACTAACCCACAGTTTAATAGTATCATCACCCGTGTGTGTTTGACGGAGTGTTGGTTTACAGACACTCTATTACACACTAACCCACAGTTTAATAGTATCATCACCCGTGTGTGTGTGACGGAGTGTTGGTTTACAGACACTCTATAAACACTAACCCACAGTTTAATAGTATCATCACCCGTGTGTGTTTGACGGAGTGTTGGTTTGCAGACACTCTATAAACACTAACCCACAGTTTAATAGTATCATCACCCGTGTGTGTGTGACGGAGTGTTGGTTTGCAGACACTCTATTACACACTAACCCACAGTTTAATAGTATCATCACCCGTGTGTGTGTGACGGAGTGTTTGTTTGCAGACACTCTATTACACACTAACCCACAGTTTAATAGTATCATCACCCGTGTGTGTGTGACGGAGTGTTGGTTTACAGACACTCTATAAACACTAACCCACAGTTTAATAGTATCATCACCCGTGTGTGTTTGACGGAGTGTTGGTTTGCAGACACTCTATAAACACTAACCCACAGTTTAATAGTATCATCACCCGTGTGTGTGTGACGGAGTGTTGGTTTGCAGACACTCTATTACACACTAACCCACAGTTTAATAGTATCATCACCCGTGTGTGTGTGACGGAGTGTTTGTTTACAGACACTCTATTACACACTAACCCACAGTTTAATAGTATCATCACCCGTGTGTGTGTGACGGAGTGTTGGTTTGCAGACACTCTATTACACACTAACCCACAGTTTAATAGTATCATCACCCGTGTGTGTTTGACGGAGTGTTTGTTTGCAGACACTCTATTACACACTAACCCACAGTTTAATAGTATCATCACCCGTGTGTGTGTGACGGAGTGTTGGTTTGCAGACACTCTATTACACACTAACCCACAGTTTAATAGTATCATCACCCGTGTGTGTGTGACGGAGTGTTGGTTTGCAGACACTCTATTACACACTAACCCACAGTTTAATAGTATCATCACCCGTGTGTGTGTGACGGAGTGTTGGTTTGCAGACACTCTATTACACACTAACCCACAGTTTAATAGTATCATCACCCGTGTGTGTTTGACGGAGTGTTGGTTTGCAGACACTCTATTACACACTAACCCACAGTTTAATAGTATCATCACCCGTGTGTGTGTGACGGAGTGTTGGTTTACAGACACTCTATTACACACTAACCCACAGTTTAATAGTATCATCACCCGTGTGTGTGTGACGGAGTGTTGGTTTGCAGACACTCTATTACACACTAACCCACAGTTTAATAGTATCATCACCCGTGTGTGTGTGACGGAGTGTTGGTTTGCAGACACTCTATTACACACTAACCCACAGTTTAATAGTATCATCACCCGTGTGTGTGTGACGGAGTGTTGGTTTGCAGACACTCTATACACACTAACCCACAGTTTAATAGTATCATCACCCGTGTGTGTGTGACGGAGTGTTGGTTTGCAGACACTCTATTACACACTAACCCACAGTTTAATAGTATCATCACCCGTGTGTGTGTGACGGAGTGTTTGTTTGCAGACACTCTATACACACTAACCCACAGTTTAATAGTATCATCACCCGTGTGTGTGTGACGGAGTGTTGGTTTGCAGACACTCTATAAACACTAACCCACAGTTTAATAGTATCATCACCCGTGTGTGTGTGACGGAGTGTTTGTTTACAGACACTCTATAAACACTAACCCACAGTTTAATAGTATCATCACCCGTGTGTGTGTGACGGAGTGTTGGTTTACAGACACTCTATAAACACTAACCCACAGTTTAATAGTATCATCACCCGTGTGTGTGTGACGGAGTGTTGGTTTACAGACACTCTATAAACACTAACCCACAGTTTAATAGTATCATCACCCGTGTGTGTGTGACGGAGTGTTGGTTTACAGACACTCTATAACACTAACCCACAGTTTAATAGTATCATCACCCGTGTGTGTGTGACGGAGTGTTGGTTTACAGACACTCTATAAACACTAACCCACAGTTTAATAGTATCATCACCCGTGTGTGTGTGACGGAGTGTTGGTTTGCAGACACTCTATAAACACTAACCCACAGTTTAATAGTATCATCACCCGTGTGTGTGTGACGGAGTGTTGGTTTACAGACACTCTATAAACACTAACCCACAGTTTAATAGTATCATCACCCGTGTGTGTGTGACGGAGTGTTGGTTTGCAGACACTCTATTAAACACTAACCCACAGTTTAATAGTATCATCACCCGTGTGTGTGTGACGGAGTGTTGGTTTGCAGACACTCTATTACACACTAACCCACAGTTTAATAGTATCATCACCCGTGTGTGTGTGACGGAGTGTTGGTTTGCAGACACTCTATACACACTAACCCACAGTTTAATAGTATCATCACCCGTGTGTGTGTGACGGAGTGTTGGTTTGCAGACACTCTATTACACACTAACCCACAGTTTAATAGTATCATCACCCGTGTGTGTGTGACGGAGTGTTGGTTTGCAGACACTCTATTACACACTAACCCACAGTTTAATAGTATCATCACCCGTGTGTGTGTGACGGAGTGTTGGTTTACAGACACTCTATAAACACTAACCCACAGTTTAATAGTATCATCACCCGTGTGTGTGTGACGGAGTGTTGGTTTGCAGACACTCTATTACACACTAACCCACAGTTTAATAGTATCATCACCCGTGTGTGTGTGACGGAGTGTTGGTTTACAGACACTCTATAAACACTAACCCACAGTTTAATAGTATCATCACCCGTGTGTGTGTGACGGAGTGTTGGTTTACAGACACTCTATAAACACTAACCCACAGTTTAATAGTATCATCACCCGTGTGTGTGTGACGGAGTGTTGGTTTGCAGACACTCTATAAACACTAACCCACAGTTTAATAGTATCATCACCCGTGTGTGTGTGACGGAGTGTTGGTTTACAGACACTCTATTACACACTAACCCACAGTTTAATAGTATCATCACCCGTGTGTGTGTGACGGAGTGTTGGTTTACAGACACTCTATAAACACTAACCCACAGTTTAATAGTATCATCACCCGTGTGTGTGTGACGGAGTGTTGGTTTGCAGACACTCTATTACACACTAACCCACAGTTTAATAGTATCATCACCCGTGTGTGTGTGACGGAGTGTTGGTTTACAGACACTCTATAAACACTAACCCACAGTTTAATAGTATCATCACCCGTGTGTGTGTGACGGAGTGTTGGTTTGCAGACACTCTATACACACTAACCCACAGTTTAATAGTATCATCACCCGTGTGTGTGTGACGGAGTGTTGGTTTACAGACACTCTATTACACACTAACCCACAGTTTAATAGTATCATCACCCGTGTGTGTGTGACGGAGTGTTGGTTTGCAGACACTCTATTACACACTAACCCACAGTTTAATAGTATCATCACCCGTGTGTGTGTGACGGAGTGTTGGTTTGCAGACACTCTATTACACACTAACCCACAGTTTAATAGTATCATCACCCGTGTGTGTGTGACGGAGTGTTGGTTTGCAGACACTCTATTACACACTAACCCACAGTTTAATAGTATCATCACCCGTGTGTGTGTGACGGAGTGTTGGTTTGCAGACACTCTATTACACACTAACCCACAGTTTAATAGTATCATCACCCGTGTGTGTGTGACGGAGTGTTGGTTTGCAGACACTCTATTACACACTAACCCACAGTTTAATAGTATCATCACCCGTGTGTGTTTGACGGAGTGTTGGTTTGCAGACACTCTATTACACACTAACCCACAGTTTAATAGTATCATCACCCGTGTGTGTGTGACGGAGTGTTTGTTTGCAGACACTCTATTACACACTAACCCACAGTTTAATAGTATCATCACCCGTGTGTGTGTGACGGAGTGTTGGTTTAGAGACACTCTATTACACACTAACCCACAGTTTAATAGTATCATCACCCGTGTGTGTTTGACGGAGTGTTGGTTTACAGACACTCTATTACACACTAACCCACAGTTTAATAGTATCATCACCCGTGTGTGTGTGACGGAGTGTTGGTTTGCAGACACTCTATAAACACTAACCCACAGTTTAATAGTATCATCACCTGTGTGTGTTTAACGGAGTGTTGGTTTGCAGACACTCTATAAACACTAACCCACAGTTTAATAGTATCATCACCCGTGTGTGTTTAACGGAGTGTTGGTTTGCAGACACTCTATAACACTAACCCACAGTTTAATAGTATCATCACCCGTGTGTGTGTGACGAGTGTTGGTTTAGCAGACACTCTATTACACACTAACCCACAGTTTAATAGTATCATCACCCGTGTGTGTTGACGGAGTGTTGGTTTGCAGACACTCTATTACACACTAACCCACAGTTTAATAGTATCATCACCCGTGTGTGTTTGACGGAGTGTTTGTTTGCAGACACTCTATTACACACTAACCCACAGTTTAATAGTATCATCACCCGTGTGTGTGTGACGGAGTGTTGGTTTGCAGACACTCTATTACACACTAACCCACAGTTTAATAGTATCATCACCCGTGTGTGTGTGACGGAGTGTTTGTTTGCAGACACTCTATAAACACTAACCCACAGTTTAATAGTATCATCACCCGTGTGTGTGTGACGGAGTGTTGGTTTGCAGACACTCTATTAAACACTAACCCACAGTTTAATAGTATCATCACCCGTGTGTGTGTGACGGAGTGTTGGTTTGCAGACACTCTATTACACACTAACCCACAGTTTAATAGTATCATCACCCGTGTGTGTTTGACGGAGTGTTGGTTTGCAGACACTCTATAAACACTAACCCACAGTTTAATAGTATCATCACCCGTGTGTGTGTGACGGAGTGTTTGTTTGCA